>NW_013667672.1:114268-117242 GCF_000517525.1 Limulus polyphemus
TTGTTGTTGTTCTACTATAGAAGACTACTATATATATATATATATATATATATATAATAAAAACATCTGAGGAGAACACGTAAATTGTAATGTTTCAAATGTATAAAACTTATGAAATTCACCAAATAAAGTCAATATTGTTATTTTTTAAACTTTTAGCAGTTACCAAATGCGGCTTCTAAAGAGAAGTAGAATTTTTGTTAGGTTGTACAGCTACAAAATCCTGTATAAAGCTTGTATTACTCGTGTAAGAATTATACGTCTTTACTTTAAGAATATACTGTAATGCTCACTGTGGAAGTCCAGTCTCGTCTTCACACTCACCGCACTAGAAGTTAACTACAAAACTGATTATATTTTAAAGATGAAATATTCCTCACTTTTAAGTATTAAATCTGTTCTGTTTAAATAATACTGACCTTTCTGCACCCCCCCCCCCCGAGTGGCATAGCGGTATGTCCGCGGACTTACAACACTAGAAATCGGGTTTCGATACCCCACTGTGTAGCTTTGCGCTTAACTACAAACAAACAAACTGATCTTTCTTTGTAGCTGCTTACACTAACAAGTAATAAAAATTAGCATGTGGCAACTGTCGATCAATAGTCAAACTAATAATCTACTTGTCTAAACATTTTGATTTTGACAGTGTTTAAAACATATAAAAGGCAAATAACAAACAATGAAATATATAGATCAATAAACAAAGTGTTTAAATGAACGAGTTAACGTCAATTACAGAAATTTACTGTAATACCTGTAATTAAAAAATCTACTTTTCTCAGAAATAACAAAACATTAAAAGACTTCCGATAAAGTAGTTAGTGAGATAATTGGATGAACTAAGAACTGATAAATTATATGTTTTAACAACTTATGAGCTAAGATAAAGAAGAATGTATTACAATATGTCAACAACAAAATATCTGCTGTATCCAGTGCCGACTAGACCTTTCGTCAATACCAGGAATAACCTGTCCAGATAGGATACGACAGACAGAGTAATTATTTTTCAATAACAACTGTTAAATGTTTATGTTTGTTTGTAGTTAAGCACAAAGCTACACATTGGGCTATTTGTGCTCTGCCCACCACGGGTATCGAAACCCAGTTTCTAGCATTGTAAGTCCACAGACATACCGCTGTGCCACTGGGGGGGGGGGGCAAATGTTTATGAAGTAACCTCTTTAAACCCACTGCTTACACAAAGATGTACATACTTTTTGAACAATCTTTAAAATTACCCAAATTAAATTTATGGGTACAGTTTTTACAATACCATGTTTATAACGCATGAAAATATCTTTAACGTTAGGTTAATTTTTTTTCTGCCTTCTTGAAATAAAAGGGGGAAAAGGTTCAATAGTAAATAACTCTCAACTTTAAATGAAGTATTTGAAAAAGTGAAATAGGTTCAAATTTCATTTACATAACTTTTAATTATCCTCAGGGCATGTCTTCAACACCTATCGAATTTTCTTATTGATCAACAAAACTCTTTATCTACAACCAGAACTAACTTTATATTAACAGTCATACATATTTTAACCTAGCCTAGAAACAAAATGAAAAGTCTTTACATTGTGGTATGTAGCCCTTTCATACCTTAGGAAATAATAGTATCTTTATTCGCCTATGTCCAGTTGAATGGACATTGTCGTAGCTGCTGCAGGAATAACTGTCTCTGTGTACAGTCGATCAGTCATTTATTAACTTATAAAAAAGTCTGACGTATTGGACATATGAAGAAATGGACATACACGAGAATTTCTGCTTTCTTTTTCTGGACTGGGTGACCCACCATTCTGATACCACCTGTCAGAGGTTGAACTTGATTATACACACCAGCAAAGCACTTAATCTGAATTATTACTATCTTTAACTTGAACAAAGTTGCACTGTGGTTATCGTGTACATGATATTCTCAGTTTGTAAGTTTGAAAACTGGAGAACTTTCAGTGAAACAACATTGTCACAATTTTATTTAGTTTGACTTATTCAAAATCTGCATACATTTCCTAGTACCTCTTATTATTGTGGTATTTAACATACTTACTTACTAGCCAATCATATCTTGGAACATCACAAATGTACCACATTTACAGCAACTTCTTAAAGAAGAGTAAATAAAGTGACTAATCTATATATAATAATTCACACACAAAAATAAAATATGACACAAGATAATTCTTTGCTGGAGTAACTAAAGAAGTATGTCTTCAAGTTACGCTTTACTTATTTCTGTACGTATAAATGTTTCTCGAGAAATCTAGTTTTAAATCTTTACGTTGATGTTATATTCTCCTATTCATTTCAATTCAAAATTCCAATTCTACAGATAAAGAGAGCTCTAGCTTTTCTACCCAAGAATTAGAACCCTGTAAGTCTTATTTCTCGACTTATAGGAATTTTCAGTTTCCAAAACCTTATATCCTTGAACATCTTTCAAAGACAAATGACATTTTTATCTCAACAGTTCTTGAAAATCTTTTACTCTTTCAACGTTTCAATTATGTACATCTATCAAGAATACAGTATATTTGTATTGATAAAGGTATATAACCAAAACATCGAGGCAACAAAAACAATTTTAAAAAAAGAAAAGATCCTATTACCTTTAAACAAAGTATAGCAGCATACCAGTTTCCTAATTCATGGAAAACGTTAAGAAACAAGTACCTCTATCTACTTTAAATATATATTCCTTCTTACCTATGATGCATGTCTTAACAACAGGAAACAAAAGAAAACATAAAAGGAGTTATTCTCAATGCCACTGTTACGACAGTGGGGGTCACGTGACGAATATTCTAGAAGATTCGCTAGTGCGTGGCGACAGCAGGAGTCAATTGACGCTGGTAGCACGTGTTGAGAGTCTTAGAAGTTTCTAGAACAGGCAGTATTATCGTATGTGCGCTAGACAGTGTGAGAGAGACATTCGGAGTCGAAGCAGTAGTGGAGACAGAGACAAGGC
>NW_013667672.1:118242-118870 GCF_000517525.1 Limulus polyphemus
AAGAAGAGACACTACAGCAGTGGCAACTGGAACAAGAAAGGAAACAAGAAGTACAAATGGAAAACATTAGTAAATTTAAAAGCGAATTAGATACGTTAAAGGACATTCTATTGTCCTTTAAACAAGGAGGATACATTGACCATCGACTTAATCAGCCCAGACAATGGCAAGCCCCTTACAGAGCTTGCAGCTAAACCCTAATGCAGACATATTCAGTCCCGTCAGAAGTCACATCACAGATATGAATGTTAGTAATAGGAGTGATCCAGTGTGAAGGAAACCATAGGAATATGAATGGAAGGCACCGTGGGAAGCATATAGAGCACAGTTTGAGCTACAGGCAGAGATGAATGGATGGACTGAGGAGCAGAAAGCAGTATATCTGGCAACTAGCTTGAAGGGACAACCACTGGAAATACTTGGACAGTTGTCAGCAGACGACAGGCACAATTATAGAGCACTGGTAGCGGCTCTAGAACTCAGGTACGGAACCCAAAATCACTCAGAAGTCTACAGGGCCAGGTTCAGAATGAGAGTCCGTGCTAAAAGGGAGAGCCTGCAAGAGCTGGCACAGGATTTGGAAAGTATGGCACACAAGGCCTACTCAACTGCACCACCTGATCTCCTC
>NW_013667672.1:119820-129628 GCF_000517525.1 Limulus polyphemus
GTTGTGCCCCCTGCTTGGGAGAAGGTATCTAGTCTAAGCCCTGTGACAAAGAACTATTGGGCACAATGGGACCAGTTGAAGCTTGAAGATAGTATTCTTCTCCGGAGATGGGAAACTGCAGATGGGTAAGTGACGACCTGGCAAACGGTTTACGATAAGGGTTTGATATTTTAGAGGTACAGATAAGATTTGTTCCTTTGTTCTGTTTAAACTCTACTGCAGTCTACGAAAGTTAGTAGTATTGTAATTATAGCAGGTTCGTTCCTATGGCAATGTAGAGCTTACAGGAAAGAAGGAAGATGTGATTGAGGGGAGAAAGTGGCACTGCTATATAATAATTTGTAAAAGCTGTTCTCTTCTGTACCAGGGGCTTTTGCCAGGATTGGTGATAGATATATCGATGTTATATAGTGGCAGCCACGTAAAAAATATAAGAATGCTATCGCTCAATGGGTTTGCCAAAAAAAGACATGATTCATTTTCTGCGGTACTTCAAAATAATAATTGCTCGGAAAAGGTGGACTCTCTGACATGCGGTTTAACTAAGTTTGGAAGTGATAGACTAAAGGGAAGTCAGCTTGTCAAATACCACTCACCTGCAGCTTTTGGGATACTATTTTACCAAAGAAAAGTGGGATTGACCATCACATAATAATGCCCCCACAGCTCAAATGTCAAGCCTTTTTGATGAAAGGATTTGAACTTGTAACCCGCAGATTTTGACACGATCACCCCTAACCACCAGGCCATATCAGTTATTTAGTTCAGTGTTGCGATTCTTGGGTTTGTGTTAGTAACAAAATGCTAAAAATATGCAAGAAAAGGATGAGAGAGAGAGAATTAATAAGTAACACTGTATTAGGGACTACTATGTATCTAGACCTATCAATGAATATTAGTCAAGCCACCTTGTAGTCAAAAGATAAAATGCTTTTGTTTTTGCTAGATGGACATAACATTTTATATTTCTTTTTATTGGGTAATATAAAAGTGTGCGTCAAACAACAGAAATTGTTACAATACTGTTGTCAGAAGTGGGATGAATTTATCAAAATAAAATAAAACGAAGATTCAAATGCAAGATGACACATGTTTGAGCAAGATTGAAAACTTGATGGAAGTATATGAAACGGTAGAAAGACTTAAGAAGGTAAAAGAAAATCAGGAATAAAGTTAAATAAATTAAAATAAAAGATTAAGAAGAAGGATATAGAATGTTAAGAGATTAATTACGCAAATAGAGTATAATATTTACAGAATAATATTTTTTGCAATCCCAAATCAGTTTGATGGGAGAAGAGATAGAAAATTAAAATATTTAAGTTGAAATAGCCATATAAAATGCATAGACTGAAGTTGAAGAAAGATATAGAAAGTGTGCAGAAGGACTATAACAATACTACTAAAAAAGTACAGAAGGATTATAACCAGAAAATCGAAGAAGTACTGAAAGATAAAATAATAAGATTGCTGAAACCAGAAGTGCATCACTGAAGTAAAAAGAAAACATTAACGCTAGGATAAAACATATAAAAAACAAATTGGCAACTGCAATGATCAAATCAATTACACCTCTCTCAGCACCTACTGAAAAATTTAATTTTCAAACACCATTAATTGCGCAATATGGAATAGTAAAATGTATTTTGTCTTCATCTGTTATCACAACTGATTTGCCACCTATTACTGCAGGATCAATTTAACGAGTATAGCAGATGAGTTCAACAACATCACCCAATCTAAAAAAAACACAAATTATGATGAGAAGGTACCAAGGAAGGCAAATTTAACAATTTGAAATAATGCACAAAGTGAATGGGGGAAATAGTGAACGACAGTTATTCATCTTGCTGTACAATTGATGGATCAGTTTTAACAAAATTAAACAACCTTTCAACAGAGAGTAGTCGCCTTATCACATAGATTTGGAGTATCATACCACAAGGAAGTTTTTAAAAAATAGTTTAGGATCAGACTAAGAAGGAAGGGTGAGACCTTATTTGGTCTTGTACAAGATGTTGAAAGAAATGCCAAATTTCATTATTTAGACGTTCCACATGAAATGATTAATTGTCGGCATGTGACAAATTCATAGATCTAATATAATGGGCGATATGTGAACAAGACTAAAGCGAAGTAAGTGTCCATTTTTAACGAGACTGTTCTGTTGGCAATGAAGTTGAATCAGTAAAGATCAGAGATAAATGAATAAAGTCTCCTTCCTAGTGTTATGATGTTATTAAATCAGATAGTGTTGAATCATGAAACCTTTCTGGTGGAGATCTAGAAGAACTCAAAGGATTAATTATGCAACTATTTACTCATAATGCAAGAAATAAACCTCTTAACAGAAGATATTGGACTGCGAATTAAGAACATATGAATTAAGAACTGTTAAAAACAATGGATAAAAAAAATGAATTGCTATATATGTAGAGTATATAGACATTAAAGTTGAGACTTTGAAAAATCTACAGGATGTGTCCCAGAGTTCAAACAGACGAAAGGAACAAGAAAGAATTAATCAGACATTAGAAAACAAGAATTGACTGGTCTTAAGTGATAAAATTCAAATGGGAATACTATATCATCCACCTTTGAGATAAGGGCATCATTATTTAATAAATTAGCCCATGAGGCATTGTTCATTGGTAAGAAGCTATACAACATATCAATCGATACTGCATTACTATTGTTACTATTGGGGGTATGTTGAGGGGAGAATGGCAAACTGATTAGCTTGAGAGAAGATTTATCAGAGGTAAATCAACTTATTCGTGAGTTCGAGGAGTATCATCATAAATGGAGGCACCATCGGATTCGTTCAACCATCTATTTGAAGACAATTCATCAGGCAGCATGGTCACAAGCGATGATAAATACAAAAGGTTATCTCATCTTCGTAGCATATGTCATGGAAAGGAAAATACCGGCAAGTTTTTGAGATAGAACATTTTAGAAAAAGTAAACTGGTAAAGCAAAAAGATATTATCCAAAATGTCGGCATTTACTTAACGATTTGATTATTTTAACGTCTATATATATGAATATTAAAGTGAATTGTCACTAATCATTTCCTTATTACTTACTAATATTTAAGTTTAACTTATCATATTTAACTTGAGTAGTAGAGTTGTTTAAAGGATATGTCAGAGAGGGGACAGTGTTGTGGGCCATTTGTTTTAATATAGACATTTGTGTTGTTGTTTAGACAGAAGCAGGTTTGACATCATATGCTGTACTTATGGCTTAATATCGAGAATTTCGTCCAAACCCCTAGAACACTTTGAGCACTGTAAAACTAAAGTTAGGCTAAAGTAGATTATGATTGATTATAATTAATTAATATAATAATAATTATTAGCAAGTCTGAAGTAGTGAGGTATTACTGTTATAAGTTTCTTAATCAGTTAGTGTGGTGCTGTACATTTTGAGTTTATTTTCAACGTAGCACTAGAGATACGAGAAAGCGACCTACATATAATATAGAATAACAAGTAAGTACAAGTGCTGTATTAGTGACTATTTCGAATTTTGACCTATCAGTGAACATTAAGTAAAGTCAACTCATAAACAAAGAAATAGAATTCTTTCATTATCATTAAATGGACTGGACTTTGAATTTGGAAGTAGCCATTGTGTTTCTTTGTAAGGTAGACGTGTGGTATTACAAGGATTAACCAAGCAACATCACTTTTGCAAGAAGAGATATTCGTTAACCATATGTGTAAAAAGGCAAGCGCAATGATTTATTGCATTTAAAAAAAGAGGCAAAGTTGGTGTGAAGACAAACAAAACTAAAAACTATTACCCTAGCTGAACCATTGTATGCACTTAAGGTGTTGAATTCAGAACTGTCAATATCAAGTTTCAAGATTCCATTAAAAAAGTTTAATTCAAGTTAAATTCTAATTCCATTTCACCAACTCCTTATTTAAAAGTATTTTAGAACTCTCATTTTAGTCTTATATAACCTATATTTAGTTTATTCCACAAAGAAACTATTAAAGAGTTATTCATCTCAAATATTAAATTTTTATCAATTAAAAAAACTATGATTTCCTGAAAATATAATTATTCAGGTCTTGTTTCTATGTCATTTTTCTTCATTGCTATTGTGATCATCTCAATAGCATTTCAACGTCTCTGTCACGAGACTGTAGGAGTTCCGAATGAAGCTCGACTTCAAAAAATAATTAGAAGTCGTACTATGAACGCTTGAATAGAAGATATTTCATTATAACTAAATCAGTATAGAGGAAACAAAGTGATTTTAACAGTAATTTAATATTTCAGCCAGCCAAAGTTACAAGACAGTAAACAAAATATCTAAGCACAATATTTTGAATGCTTGGGAACAAACCACGTATCTACAAATTATTTGTATTTTCTTTTGACGTTATTTGCACTCTTTATTATGTTTTAAAGTTCGGTCATCTCCGTTTGAAAGATAAAGGAATTTTCTTGTATGAGAAAATATCAGGTTAGTCAAGGTTACAGTAAGTGATGGAAAACTATTTAGATAACACAGATGTTTTTATTAAGAATATTGTTAAGTTTACTGTATTGTAACAACACACCAAAATAAAAGAGCTTAATATCTATTGAAAGCAAACTGTAATTATTGAATATAAATTGATCTAAACCAAACATGTTGTTGGCAGAAATTATGCAATGACGCCTGACTGAGGTAACAGTGTCATTTTGAAATGTAAAGTCACCAGTGAATTATAAATCATTGTTAGTTTTAATGTGTTTGTATGATTTATTATGGTAGGTTAACAGCTGAAAAATAGATGTATTAAAGGCTACTAAGCATGTTTAAGCTGGCTGGATATATATATAAAGTGGAAGTTTCTAATCAGTAATAAAAACATAAAAGTATAAGATAAAAGGAAGTAGTTTTAATGATTTTCAAAATACTGCCTTTCACTAATAGGTTGTAAATTTCAGTATCTAAAGAAATTAGAGAAATGCTTAATAAAATTCTAGAAACTAAGCACTATTTACAATGGCTGTACTAAGTTTCATGCAATTTGTTTAAGTATCTGTAAAAATGTAAAAAGTTAGGAGAATATTAGTGATACCATATTGGCTCAGACAGGATTAGCTGAAGATAAATAAAAGAATGGTTGAGTATATTGTCATCATAATGATGCATCGTGACAAGGGTGAAATGTAAAAAGCAAAATAAATAAAATTAAATTAAGAGAAAATAAAACCTTATAAATAAAGGATATAGAAAATAAAGGTTTCATGAAATTAAACTTTTGGCTGTTTGTGTTAAATGGCTAAAGGATGAAAATACAAAATCAGCAGCTTAAATGTGAAATAGCTGTAAATAAGGACAAAACTTCACCATTAAATCTCAGCTCTTTCAAAAAAATGTGGCTCAATATTAGATTTACAGGACTTTTCATTTTAAGATTAACACCAGAGTACGATTTAGTTTATATTGCATGAGCGTTAAAGTAAATTATTTTTAGAAGCTATATGGCGAGTTTGCTTACACAATTGTTCACGAATCATTTGTTGTGTAGTTCAATTGTTGTGAATTGTCGTCAAGTTACACAAAATTTCTGAATTTTTCTCGTCGCTTTAATTTCTTGCAGCTTGTAGAAAGTTCTAGGCCTCAGTCGGATAATATATATTTATATAGGCGAACAAGTTAAGTAAGTTAGTGAAAGTAAAAGTGAAGTTAGACTGCGTGTGAGTTTAGTCATAAGGGGCGATTTCTAAAGTGAGCTTGCATTATAAAAACAAAGATAGAGGAGAATAATTTGTCTTGTTAAAGAGTGTTCTATATTAATTGAACCCGCCTGTTTAGACTTTGACGAAAAGGAGACAATTATTTAAAGCTCTGGATACAACTGTTAGAGTGGCGATTTTCAAGTGGATATCACAGCCTTGTATTGTAATAACAGGGTAGAGGAGAATAATTTGTTTTGTCAAAAGGTGTTCTAAAGTAATTGAACCCGCCTGTGTGGACGAAAATAAGACAGTTATTTAAAGCTTTGGTTATAACTGTGATAACTAATAGTGTAACGAATTTTTGTACATACGTTTGACTTGTTTTGAATATATATTATTTTAATACAAGTGAATTGTGTGCTGTCCGTTTATTGTTGAAAGTTATCATCAACAAGACACAGACACCTGCTGTACAGAATTCGTCTCCCATAAAACTGACACTCAAAATTCCAAAACATCTCTCACATCCAACATTTTATCTCTAACTGATCAGTCAGAAAATTGGGTCACAAGTATCCAGTGATGTACCTGCTTCATGTAGCAGTCGTAGAGCAATCTTGTATACACAAGATAAATTACGACACAATATAACTATCCAATGAAAAAACACAATTTTGTGAGTAGATCTTGCGATTGTACATGGAAAAATATCATGTTTTTTTTTTCAACAAAACGTTTTTTTACATCATCAAATAAACTAAATATTTCTTGAATTACAGAGAAATTTATGTATTTGTAAGTTACATTTCAATATTAATTTCAACAAGAAATTAAAAAATTGATTATAGTCACATTTCCATATATCTTTTATTTCTTTTCTCTACAACAAATGTTAATAAAAGTTAATTAAAAAAAACAACTTTTATAATCTCATCATTTCCATTATAATTTTATTTTTGGAAGAGAATTATTGGAAAAATCACAAATGTTTTTTCAAAACTCTACGTCGCATTTTTTCCGGGTCATGAAAGGAATAAAATTCTTACGACCCTAAAATTTGGTGGGGAGTTCTTTGAGCCCTTTGAACCTGCTTTGAGCCGGCACTACTGATATATTTTTTCAATAATCTCTTTTGAGTACAAACGTAACACATTTTCATAAGTTTTACGCAATGGAACCTGTTTCTTTCTGTACCACCACCACAAATTCTTGAGGTTATTTGTGCTGATTACACCATTCATGCTAGAGAATATCCTTTTCATTTCATTACTATTCCTCCTTGTCGTGATGGAGTGTTCCAAGTAGTAGCGAGTACACGCTGACCAGATAATCATGTTTATGCATGAAATTATATTAACTTGTTAGTATCAGCTAAAAATTTCACATTTTGTTTTATGAATCTGATTTTTGAGTGTGTATGAAAACTTTGCAAACTTAGTGACTATAAGTATATAAAAAGTTTTAAATTTTAGCTTCTAAAATAACATTTTCAAACCAGGTGATTATGATTGTTCAAGAAAATTAAGATATGTTCTCTAATTTGGTAATAATGATTGTGTGTATTGAATATTTTATGATACTAATAGACAATTACCCTATTTTGGAGCACAATTTAAAAACAGATGCAAACAATAATTGCTCAACCAGCTGCTGTCATAATTATTTTTCCTTCTCTTTCTCGCTTAGCTACTTTTTACCTGCTATAGAATTTGACCTATATCAATTTTATATTGTTTGACTAACCAAAAGATATTTATCTATCATAAAACGTAACTGGTATCACCGTGTCAGTTTTATATTGTTTATACAACCAACTGGTCTTTATCTACTATAAATCTTGATTAGTATCAGTTCTATACTATTTATCAAACCAATCGATCAATATCTACTATAAATATTGACTGGTATCAGTTTTAGCTATCATATAAGTAAAATTCCATTGTTTTGTATGAATTACAGGTGTGTTTTCTTGCATCTAGTGTTCTTGTTGAGAATGGATATTTAAATTTTCTAACCAATAGCACAGAACCTGATTCTCTTACTTTCCACTCAGATAATATTGTGTACAACTGAGCTAACAATATTAAGTAAGTTGTCTGCTTTGATAAAATATCTTTGTTGCATTACTATGTACTCTCAATATTCCACTGGTAAAGCAGAAATGATAAAACAATCATTATATCTATTGTATCTGCCAATTATATTAGAATAATTACATTGTTTCTTTCCTTCACACTTGAAAAATGCACGAGAGCTGTAAACAGCTTCTGTCAAACAGTCTGTTAATTGATTGTTTGTTTATGGAATTGGACAATATAAGTTAATTTGTACTGAATGAATTGTACTTTTTTTTATCAAGTGAAGCTGTAGACTTATGCTAAGGACAAAGTAATGGTAAGAGGCAAATATAAAGCTTGGTACATTAATTTACTGAATAAACAGTGGCAATCAAAAACATTTTTACGTTCTGTAAAAATAGAAAAAACAAAAAGGGATATTGTCTTTAAAGTCTGGCACAACGTCTTGGCTAGAATAATTTCATAATTAATTTTGTGCAATTTATAGATAAGAGTAAAATATTATTTAATTAGTTTAATAGGAAATAAAATGTAAATGATATAATTTCATTATTCTTTTAAAATATTAAAGTCACTAACTTGCAAGTAATGAAGAATTCAACACAACCTGATACTAATCTTGTCAAGCACATCAAAAATGTGAAAAATCAATTTAGTTTGAAGATTATAATCAATCATTATTCTCACACATTGTCTGTAGGACAGATATCTACATCAACAGTGTGAATATCAGATGATTCTTGTGCAATAAGTCTAATTCAATAAATTAAAATGTAATGAAATGGATGGAAATTTGGTTTTATGATAAAAAGAATTATATATTAGATTTATTTTTAATTTTTTCACTTAAATGCGCCACTCAAGTTGTTGCGCTCTAGGCCCAAACCTTGAAAGCCTCGTAGTTAATACGCCCCTGATAATACATGTAAATAAATATGTAATGGGATATTCACGTCACAAGTAAGTTGTAGTTCTATGTTGCAGAACTGGACGTGTAAAGATTATAGCATTTCAGGAACATGTTTTATTGGTAGTTAATAAAAATAGAACACTGTTTAAACTTATCTTTAAAATGTCTTCATCCTCTTTAAAGTTAAGAAGTTTCTTTTGGTAAAGTAAACTAGGAAGACTGTAGAAAAATATTTCTTTAAAAAAATTTTTTTTTTCGTGAACTATTTGTTTGTAGTTAAACACAAAGCTACACAGTGGGCTATCTGTGCTCTACCACCCACGAGTATCGAAACTCGGTTTCTAGCAGTGTAAGTCCGCAGACATACCCATGTGCCACTGAGGGGCATTCGTGAACTAATTGCCTTTAGACAGAATAGCTTCATTTATATTAAGAACTGTAAAATTGCACTTTTATTGGCTGAAAAAATATAATTAGTAACTTTAAAAACCTCTCATTAAATATAAAGATGGTTTCTTTGATTTAAACAACTTTAATAAGAGGCTATTGGAACAGCTATCTGTGCAGTGTATTCAGCTGTTAACTTAAAGAGAATGTAAATACTTCATCCTCACTTAATAGATTAATAACGAACCTATTGGTATTAACTAAATGAGATACTGTGTATAGGGGAGACCGGGGCTAGTTGTTACAGGGGCAAGTTGATACAGTGCCTCTAGCTCTTCCTGAGATTAATAGACGACGATAGTTCATGGACCATCGAATACGTGTTGCGCAAGCTTTGTTTTAATGGCGGCTTTTTTTTTTAGTTTAGGTATGCAAAAACAGAAAATGTACATACTTTTTTATTTCGTGACTGATCTTATTCATGCCGCCATTAAAACAAAGCTTGCGCAACACGTGTTCGATGGTCCATGAACTATCGTCGTCTATTGGTGTCTAGGAAATATCTGTTTACTCTTTATATGCTGTGTTTTGATACTGTTCTTATTGGTTGTAGACTTCGATAGTTAATACCTCTTAATATACGATAACATTGAGTTATGTTGTTTGACGAGGAATTAGTATGGAGACATTGTTATACCCCATGTCGATATGGGGCATGTTGTTACAACATGTAACAACATGC
>NW_013667672.1:130628-136991 GCF_000517525.1 Limulus polyphemus
ATTGAAATATTTAATTAAATAATCTCCAAATAAACCTTTATTTCGGTGCAATATTGAAATTAGCTTGAATTCTTCATAACCTCTGAATAGTGGTTGACCCAACGGGTCACGGTGGTCTAGTGAACTATAAAATAATATTCAGGTTTAAGAGAAAATACGTATATTTGTTTCGTTCATCGAGTATCATCAAACAAACGGGCTACAACAAAAACGTTACCTTGCTAGTATTTTAACTATTGCAGACCTTCAGTATTAGGAATTGTAATCTATATTATGGATTCATTTTAAACATTGTTGTAATTATTGTACCACGGCAACGCTTTCGCTATATTCTTTGATAATCTGTCGCTAAGTAGATTAGGCTTTATGTTAAATAAGGTATTGAAATGGGTCAAAGGTTCTATTAGAAATAATCAAATTATAAAAAAAAACAGAGTTTCATTATTTTTGTCTTTTTTATTTTCTGAATTTAATAACCCGTCTTCTAACAATGGTCTTATGGTACGGTCATAGTAATAAAACTGAAATTTGTATAATGAAACGGTCCAGGCATAACAGTACTGTTACAACAGCGGAAGTCACTTGACCCTGGGAGCATGCATGACTGGGTTTCTCGAATTTTCAGGGGAGCTCGAGTGTGATCGAGATAAGCCTCTTTCTTAGTGTATAAACCTGGCAGAGAAAGCTTGCGGGGATGAATGTATGATAAAATGAACAGTAGTCACGGTAAGTTTCGGGCGAGGTTATCGAGATTGTGAATCGCTTTGATTTATAGCGTGTATTATAAAAGTTGTTAAGTTTAAAGTGACGAGAAACGTACTGACAGTGGAATTACTGCGTACTAAAAGTTTGTATCGAGAAAGAATAAACTGGTTTAATCAAGAAAGGACTTGTATCGCTGAAGTTCCTCGGAAAGAATTTCTACCGGAAATTAACAAACAAGCAGATATGTAACAGTATTAAATTTATTTCTTCGTCTTTAAAATCTGAAACAACTTCAAAACAACAAAGTCAAATCTCCAGTGTTAATACGGAAACTAAAATTTGTACGACAGAAGGGTCCAGTCATAATATTAATGAAAGTTCTAAAAGCCCTTTTTTGGAATCATCCCAGGAATCTACCGTTTCATCTTCAAAATTTTGAAAAAATTAGATAAAAAAAAAAAAAGAATCGCACTTCGAAAAAGCAAAGCAAAATCTCCAATGATACGGAAAATAAATCTTCTATACTAGAAGAACCCAGTCATAAGATTATAGAAGGTTCTGAAAGTCTTTTTACATCCCAGAAATCTTCCTCTTTACCTTTAAAAGCTAAAAAAATGACAGAAAACAAAAGCATCACATTTCAAAAGAACAAAGCAAAACCTCAAATGATACGGAAGATAAAACTTCTACAATAAAAGAGTCCAGTCATAATATTATTGAATATTCCGAAAATCCTTTTACATCTCAGGAATCTCCCTCTTTATCTTTAAAAGTTAAAAAACATGACAGAAAACAAAAGCATTGCACTTCAAGAGAACAAGGTCAAACCTCCATTGATACGGAAATTGAAATTAGCAAGACAGAAAGTCTTCAAAGCACTAAAAGCTTTATTTCGGAATCATCCCAGAAATCTACTTTTCATCTTTAAAACAAAGAGCGAAAACAAATGCACCTTATTTCAAAAGAGAAAATTAAAACCTCCAAAGAGACGAAATCTCGAGTGAGTAGTGAGTACTCATCTAGTTCTGAAGATAAAGAGAGTAGTGAGTACACTTCAGATTCTGAAAGTGAAGAGGATAGTAATAACTCATCGACTTCTATAAAAACAACTGGTAGTGAGCATTCATCGTTTTATGAATATTCAGAATCTAGTGAGGATGATTATTGTTGTCCAGATTTTCCCGAATTTACACTACTTCAATGTTTTGCATTCAAGACTTGGTTTTATAGGTAAATTGTACTTCAGGAAAAATACTGTCTAACCATATTAGAAAATCGTTGAATAAGGTTTAAAGCATAGTGGCTGTAAAACTTAGAAATCAAGTGACAATTTAGCTATTTAGTTTACCACGTTAAATATTCCAGATACTATTAATCAGTCTACATAAACTATTTACAACGTTCTTCATTATTTTTTTCTACATATAATCTGGGATATAAATGAGAAAATGATGGATATTAAATTTTATTATAGTTAAAGTAACAATCATGGGCTAAAGGAAACTTTAAGTAATTAGGTACTTATTTCATATATCTAAATTATACGTGATTATTGATTATTCCACAAGACAACGAAAGCACACAATAAACATGATTTAAAACTATATTCAACACTTATAACAGATCCTTTTGAAGTAGTTTTTAAATCCTACACCTTATGCTTGCAGTTCCTAGCAATATATTCTTTTACGTTGCAGTTGAAGCATCTTCTGTTAAGAGGTTCATTTCTTGTATTGTGAGTAAAAAGTTGTCTAATTAATCATTGAGTTCTTCTAGATCCCTGTCAGAACGATTTCATGTTTCTGTACTATTTGATCCGAGAATATCATAACTCCTTCAAGATGACTTTATTTATTTATCTACAAACTCAATTGATTCAACTTCCATTTCCAACTGAACAACTTCGCAAAGATATATAATTATTTTGCTTTAGTCTTGCACACACATCCTCATATACTATTAAATCTATGAATATTCCCTTGCCAACAAATCCACCATTTCATGTGGAACATCTAGATAAACCAATTTCGAAGATCAGTAAAGTCTCATCCTTCCTCTGATCCTAAACTATTATTTAAAATTTTCCTTTGAAAATGGCATTTCAAGTCTGTTTAGTAAGTCTGCCACAAATGCCTTATAATTGTTATGGCTATCTGTTGGAAGATTGCTTAATGTTGTTAAAGCTGATCCCTTTAAGTGTGCAGCAAGATGAATAGCTGATGTTGACTAATTTACCAATTCACTTTGGAAGTTGTTTCAGACTGTGATTGATATGCCTTTCATAGCACCTTCCCATCATAGTCTGTAGTTGATTGAATAAGATGATGTTGCTGAACTCATCTGCTCCACTCTTTAACTTAATTATGTAGCGGCGTATCTTAAGCAGTCCAGGAAGGTCCTGCGGTAATAAGTGACAAAGCAGTAGTGGTAAAAGGTGGATAATAAATGGATTCTACTATTCCATATTGCATAGTTAATGGTGTTTCAAGTTGAAATGCTTGAGTAGATGCTGTAAGAGGTGTGACTTACTGATTTTCTTTTAACTTTCTGCGGTTTCATCATTCCAATTAAAGTAATAAAGGTTTCAGTCTCGCTGCAAATCATCCCACTTCTGACATAAGTATTGTAACGATTTCTATTGTTGGATGGGCTATTTTTGTATTATTCAGTAAAAAGAAATATAAAATATCTTGTCCTCTTAATGTAAACAAAAACACTTTATTTCTTTGACCACATGTTGGCTTAAATAATATTAACTGATAGGCCTAAATTCACAGTAGTCGCTAATATAATTTCACTTATTAATTCTCTCTCGGCACTTTATTTTATATTGTTAGTATTTTGTTGTAAAGACAAACTCAAGAACCACAACACTTAACTAGGTAACTGACAGGATTCGACATGGCCTGGTGGTTAGGGAGCTAATCTCAGCAATTTGCGGTCGCGGGATCGAATCCAGTCACGTAACAACCTCGCCCTTCAGCCGTAGGGGTGTTAAAAGTGAGTCAATCCTACTATTTGTTGATAAAGAACAGCCTAAGAGTTAATGGTTGAATGTGGACTAGTTGCATTTCCTCAAGTCGATCAACTTAAAATTACGGAGAACTAGAGCAAGCAGACCTCGAGTAGCTTTGCGCGAAATTCAAAAACAAACGATTTCCTAATCACTGAAATAGCAGATGTCGTATTGCTGCTCCCCAGTGTCACAGGGGTATGTCTTCGGACTTATAACGCTAGAAACCGGGTTTCGATACCCGTGGCGGGCAGAGCACAGATAGACCATAGGGTAGCTTTGTGCTTAACTTCAAACAAACCCTACTGCGTAAGACAAAATAAACTTTTTCTTCTGTAGTCTGGCTAATGTGACCTCTTCAAGGGTCATTGCACAACTTCATTCAAACAGTTTTTCATAGAGGTTTATGCTCTTACCTGTTCCCATCTGGCTCAGTGGTAAGCTTAAGAGTTTATAACGCTAAAATCCGATGTTCGATTCTCTGCTGTATACACAGTGCAGAAGCTCATAGTATAACTTTGCGCTTAACAGCCAACAACAACTCTAGTTTCATATTCATACGATAACAATAAAAAGTACTGTTTTTCCGGAATCAATGGTAGAGTGTTAAAATTTCAAATATATCCAAAAAATTCATTTTACTACACCATATGAAACATGAGACAGCTGGAGCAAGCAGCAAGGCTAACATAAAAAGGGGCTAAATTTTCTCCATTTTTTTCATGTTTAACCTACCTACTTTTACAATATATCCTTTTATAAAACTAATATTTTCATTTTCATATCACATCTTTTTTGGACTGACCCTTATATTTTAATTTGACTGGTTTTATACACTAATTTTATGGGTTTGAGCAAATAATTTGTAATTAAGCTTTAATGGAACAGGATGTTTTCACTGTTTTTCAAAATACTGTTGTCTTCAAATTTCTGTTGTGACGTCACGTATGCATGGCGACGACCTTGACAAATAGGCAACATTGATATGATTTATTGCCCGGCTTTCAAGGCAACATTAAAAATGTTTCATACCAAGTGACGCGTTTTTGGCTGGTCACATTAAAGAATTCAGGGAAGAAATTTAATAATATTTATTTCATTTGTATGGTTAATTCTATATAGATTATATACGCAAAAAAAAACAAAAAACAGTCTTTAGAATGCGCTATTTCAGGTTTAAATACCAAAACTTTTTCGAGGGAGGATCTACTGATCACCATCAGCGACAGGTTCTCAGAGGCACAGCGGTATATATGTGGCATTATACCGCTAACATCCAGGTTTCGATACCCGTGATGGGCAGAGCACAGAGAGCCCGTGGTTTAGCTTTGGGCTTAACTATAAACAAATCATCAGCGATGGTAGAGTCCTTTTCCGAGTGTAACTCAAATTTACACCTAGTTACGCACCTGTTTCTTGGTGGGATTATATTTTCTGTTAAATCATTGTAGTTAAATAACCACCACCACCTCCCCCAAAAAATATTGCTACTTTTGTGAATAGTGTTATTCTAGTATAATAGCAATACATTAAATTTAGATAAAAGTTCTGTCCTGTATTTAGAATTACATAGGAGTCACTTGGATGGAGTCAATACCTTATCTGCGTGATATTTTCCGGCTCGGGGATTTCCCTCGCTGTAGTCATTTAGTGTCCCCTAACTGGTGGTTCGAAGGATACCGAGTTACGGAGAACGTGTTTGTTTATCTCTACGATTTTGGGGTTTATCAGAAAGAGAAAGTTGAATTGCAGAAGATGCCAAAGAACAATCTTTATTAACAAATAACAACAAAAAAACTACAATCACAAACAAAACATACGACACGAACAAGCGTGTTTGTGTTAGACTGGCGACAGATAGAAAGAGGGAATCAGTAAAACCTTAGTGAGTTACTTTTCACCAGTCTAAGATATATCTCCCCTCAGTGTCGTAACAAGCAATTTAGGGGTTCCGTGGTAAAGAAATGATCAGGTCTCCCTTTTTTTTTTTCAAAAGATAAGACCAGACCAGGCCCCCAAGCGCCGCGGGACCCTGGACATTACCCCGTCTGCCCCGCACTAGTTCCGCTTCTGTTGCCCCTATGATTTAATCTAAAATATTGAAATATTTAAGTTAAACCTCAAAATGGAGTTAAGCTAAACAATGTTTCTCACTGCGAGTTAAGATGAAAATGTTCTATTAAAACTTTAAAATAAAAGCCCCCAGTGGCATAGCGATATGTCTGCGGACTTACAACGCTAGAATCCGGGTTTCGATACCCGTGGTGAGCAGAGCACAGATAGCCCGTTGTGTGGCTTTGTGCTTAATTACAAACACACAAACTAAAAAAAAAAAGATAAAGTTATAATAAAAGTAAAATCTCAAAAATGTTCTAAATAAAAGCTAAATGTAAAAAGCTTAGGAATATCTCCGTTCAGTTATATTATATACTAGCTGGAGTAGAGCACACGTCCGTTGGACGAGTGAAATATTAACTCGTTTGTAACAAAGGATAGGAAATTGTGCTTCTATTTTTTTCTTAACATAATAAACATTAAAAGTGCAAGAAAAATATATATTGATACCAGTACTGAAAAGAACGACATACTGTTTTCAAGAATTCTATCAGTATGAAATTAGATGGGGGGCCAACCCCCATGACATT
>NW_013667672.1:137154-138665 GCF_000517525.1 Limulus polyphemus
TACGAGTGGTTAAATTTGAGTGGCAAGCACCGGTATTATTATTTTTAATTTCTATATTGTATGATTACGAGTGGTTAAATTTGAGTGGCAAGCACCGGTATTATTATTTTTCATTTCTATATTGTATGATTACCAGTTGTTAAATTCAAATGGCAAGCACCGGTATTAATATTTTTTTAATTTCTATATTGTATGATTGCCAGTTGTTAAATTGGGGTGGCAAGCACCGGTATTATTATTTTTAATTTCTATATTGTATGATTACGAGTGGTTAAATTTGAGTGGCAAGCACCGGTATTATTATTTTTCATTTCTATATTGTATGATTACCAGTTGTTAAATTCAAATGGCAAGCACCGGTATTAATATTTTTTTAATTTCTATATTGTATGATTGCCAGTTGTTAAATTGGAATGGCAAGCACCGGTATTAATATTTTTTTAATTTCTATATTGTGTGCTTGCCAGTTGTTAAATTGGAATGGCAAGCACCGGTATTATTATTTTAAATTTCTATATTGTATGATTGCCAGTTGTTAAATTGGGGTGGCAAGCACCGGTATTAATATCTTTTAATTTCTATATTGTATGATTGCCAATTGTTAAATTCAAATGGCAAGCACCGGTATTAATATTTTTTTAACTTCTATATTGTATGATTGCCAGTTGTTAAATTGGGGTGGCAAGCACCGGTATTATTATTATTTTTTAGCCCCGAAGCCGTTTGCGACCGTTGGGGCACCTAAGATGCTGGTACATCAATTCGGTGATTCTCAAATAAAACTTACCTGGTGGCACTCCTAGTAGCCCTCTCAAATTTAATAATGCAACACAAAAGGGAAGGCAGCTAGTCAACACTACCCCCTGCCAACTCTTGGACCATTATCTTACCAACGAATAGTAGGAATGAGTGTCTCATGATAACGCTCTTCATGGCATACTTACCATTTTAGTGACGGGGATTCGAATCTACGACCCACAGATTGCGAGTTGAGCGCCCTAACAACCAGGTCATGCCATACTGGTAAGAACCGAAAATGTGATATGACATACCGCAAAAAATATAAAAATAATCATAAAATATTATTTTGCTGAAAAACACCCTACCTTCAACCCCTTGGTTACGCACAAAAATATGTGTAGCCTTAGTGTTTATGCAATTATAATGTGAGTTATGTTTCATCTTATTCTCCAAAACACCAAAACTATTTTAAACACTGTTGGTCATTTTGATTGTTATAAATTGGATAGATAGTCAATAAGGTTTAATAGAATGGATACCCTTTAGTTTTCTATAATTGTATGACGTTTCTTATACCTGGCATGATATTTTACTGGAGAAAGTGTAAAAACTAGAAACTATGACGTTTCTTATATCTGGCATGATATTTTACTCAAGAAAAAATATTAATAGTAGGGACTGTGACGTAGTTTACTGTCAAGTGTAGCTTCATTTTAATTTCTGTTATTTGTTTTTTAAATAAAAAGAATTCCAAACACTTAAAGTGATAC
>NW_013667672.1:138901-140447 GCF_000517525.1 Limulus polyphemus
GCTACTGGGGGGCTATTTAGTTGGTGCTGATCAGAAAAATATATATAATAACTATATTTCAAATTTACGGCGTTTACGTTCTCAAGTAACGAAATGTACGTTTTCATAAATGCCTGATTCGTCCTGATTTACAAATTAATATGTTTAAAACGTGTCCAGTAATATTTAAGGCTTGTCATTAACAATCTATGACTTACTTTGTAGGTTTAATAGAGATAAGGATGGTTTTCTTGACTTAGCCGACTTTGGGAAGTTATTGAAACATCTTGGAATGCACCTGACTCGCGAGCAAGCTAGAAGTATTTTCTGTAGTGCTAACCAAGGTTGTGATGGTAGACTGAGTTTCAAAGAGGTAAGGTTTGGAAAAGAAACCGAACATTTTAATAAACCTTAATATTTGAATTGGAGAAAGTAATTGGCAATTCAATAAACTAAGTAACTGTTTAAGTAACTGCTCGAATGAGCAGAAACTGATAATAATGATATATGAATGCGTCTTCACTATAGAAAAATTAAAGCGTTTCCAAAAATCGCTAACTTGTGGATATGCACAAGAATGTGTCTTGGAAGAGCATTTTAGGTTCTGGATATTACCATATATAGGTCATTTACTTGTTTGTGTAATCAGTTTTTGGCTATGATGGCAGGGTCAACCTGCAAGATTTCTCCTGCTATTCGGTTCGTGTGGTGGACTCAGTGCACTTTGAATAACTGTATCCCACTCACTTTCTTCCTGGCTCTTTGTTTGACATCTTACGGCATCTATGTGTATATTTTCATAATTTCTTGCCTCTGTGCAGACGATTATAGGGGTATTTAAGACCATCATTTTGACTTGCAATATATCACCCATTGACCTGGTTGGGCAATGAAAAAATGACTCGAATATACAGTTCATTGCAGAAAAACTTAAAATTTGCATAAGGAATGAGCTAATAATTCCTTATACTTTACGCCATATTTAATTTCTCCAAGTTGCAACTAGTGTTGGATTCATGATGAGGAAACCCAAGTTTAATAATGAAGATGAAGACGGTGGATAATACATAAAATATTTTATTTACAAGGTTCGAACGTTTCGGATTAACTTATTCCATCTTCAGCGAAATCTCAAAATTGTGTTACAAAAACAATTATTACTAAAATTATAATATAATAACATAGTTATTAGTCTACTTAGTAATTGAGAGTAGCGGTAAATGGACGGATGAAACATTGTTTATATATATATTGTTTCGTCATCGAGATCACGTGATTCTCACGCCCTCTACTTTCTAGAACTATCCTGTACTTTGGCGAATGCTCTAGTATTTAATAGATATAGGGTAGTCTGGTATATAAAAGAGGGTGACAACGTGACGGTAATGTAATGTGTGTGTAGACAGTGAGTAATTGATCTGCAGTCAGAGAGAGACGTATTGTTGGTTATAGCGTTTGTTTTAGCACGATTGTTGAAATTAAGTGTATCGTAAAGTTATATTCGGAAAGAATAAACCAGTTTTATTAAGTAAGGACTTGTGTCGCTAAAGTTTCGTTGGAACGAATT
>NW_013667672.1:140578-142294 GCF_000517525.1 Limulus polyphemus
GGAAAGTTAATTAACGAACGGAGACGTAACAATATATTACACAACAGCTGAGATAAGTGTGAAAATTTAGAACAGTTTTAGATCTAATAAGGTTTGTGAGTCGTTAAGGGTCGGGCGGTCTTTCGTACTAGACTTTGAGTAGACTTTCTTTGATGTAGAGGTCAAGGTCTGACGATCCTGTGGTAATGATAGAAAAATCTTTAAATTAAATATTGTGACCTGTGGTTTCAGAATGTGAGGGAATGGATGAGTGGCTGGGTTTCAGTAGTGGATGGTTGGTTCTGTTAGATACTCCTAAATGTTAAACCTTTTAATGCAACGAGTATGCTACACGATGGCACAATGTTGTTGTCATCACGTGACGACTGGCTTCGATTTCAGCTTTAGTTTTTTATTTACAAAGTATTTCACACAAACAACACTTAGGCTAGGTGTAATTTCCCTAAAAAATGAACATTGCATTAAATACAATTAATATGGAATTTTTCGGCGTATTTAGGTCTAAAATACGCATGCGCAGTTCGTATTCAGCTAGGTTTGCCTTCATTACAGCGTTAGATTTACTTTACATTGCAATAATTTAGCTTCATAAATTGCTAAAAACACCTTTTAGCTACTTTTTTCTTTAGTAAGGGTTTTTTCTTTGTTTTATGAGTTTCTTTGTTGCAACTTGTAAATCCGTGTCATACGCTGAAAGATCCTAGTTGTTTCATACTCTGTACACTATTACCATTACTATACTTTATTGTTTATTTTTGTGTAGTTTTATTAAGTAAATTTATTAAATAAAGTTACGTCTTTTTGAGTTTGTTTGTCGGACCTCGTAAAATTATTTAAAATTGATCATAATGCCTGCAAGAAAGCGTAGCTTAAATGCCGTGTGTGAAAGTGATAGAATAAAGAAAATTCAAGCAAAGAGCATGAAAACTGCCGTAAATATTTTGTGGGTCGTGGCTAGTACAGTTTATTTATCTTTTTTCATCATACAGTAATCATAGTTATTCTTTTCCTAGTCATTGTTTTAAATAAAGTGTCAAGTGAATTATGTTATAGAAGGATTAATTGGCCTGTTGTAGAAACAATTAAAGAGCATCTTTCATACACAAAAACAGGTTAAGCTGATTTACTTTTACGGAGCCTGGCATAGGCTGGCGATTAGAGCACTCAACAACAATCTGTGGGTCGCGGGTTCGAATCCCTTTTACTGAACATGCTCGACCTATCAGTCGTGGGGTGTTATAATGTGACAGCCAATTTCACTATTTGTTGGTAAATGAGTAGCCCAAGAGTTGGAGGTGGGTGGTGTAAACTAGCTGCCTTCCCTCTAGTTTATCAGTGTAGAATTACGGGTGACTAGCGTTGATAGCCCTCAAGGAGCTTTGACCAAACTAAACTTCATCCATATGTGTGAAAATGTACAATCAGGGGGGTTGAATATCACTTATATGTATAGTGTATGGGGTGAGATTATCAACACTGACCAGTCCATGATGTACTATAAATTTGTTCAAACTACCAACAGGCTGCCTTGAGCATGGGATACTAAAACATAGTGTGCTATATGTCATGTATGTCTATGATATGAAGTTTCCATGCTTAAATTAACATTTAAACGAATATTCTTCAACAAAATTAACATTTCTCCTAATCTGAGATTTCAGACACTTAATCATCTGCTGTCCCCTGGAGGATCAGAGATAACTTTACGGACTTTTG
>NW_013667672.1:142500-147386 GCF_000517525.1 Limulus polyphemus
AATCGTGTTGTAAATTGATAATGAAGTTTGAAACGCTAGTGCTAATCTCCAGTAAGATAAAACATTGCGACAAAGTTATTAAATCATTGACCTTTACATATTAGTTATTGTAACAATTGTTATGTTGACTGTGGAATATAATGTTGTATTACAAGTGTAATTAATTAGTTACTGGGTACAATTTTGCTATTCTAATGAAGTAGCTTAACTAATAAGTGTGTTCAAGTGATATTCATAAATAACTGATAAAATTTAAAAGAATGTTTATTTATTTTATAAGAAACACCCATTTAGTTCTTACTCTATCGGTTAGCATTGAACAGTTACGAAATTCCGAGAGCTCAGTTATATTTTGCATTAGCCAAATCAATGATTTCACATCCAGGATCAAAACAACTCCCTTGTTACAGCATAGGAATCAACCAACTCCCTTGTAAAAATAAGGTATGCAGTATTTTAGAATATACTTCGACTTGTAGTATTGTGTTGAGAATGTGGTATTTATGGAATATTTATATAAAGGATATGGAGCTTGCTGATTGAACAAATAATACGACGTATAAAAGGTTAGCTTACTCAGATGACATAAAAAATCATAAATTAAACCATTCTTAAAGTTTTCCCTAGCAAAAATAAAAACTATAAAGCGATAAAATTAAAGAATATTTCAAGCTGGACGTGAGATAGAAATGAATGCACTAAGGCAGGCCTGAAAATACAGTGATATGAATACTATTATCCATGTACACACAATGCCTGAAAATACAGTGATAGGAATACTATTATCCATGTACACACAATGCCTAAAATACAGTGATCGGAATACTATTAACCATGTGCATACGATGCCTGAAAATACAGTGATAGGAATACTATTAACCATGTACACACGATGCCTGAAAATACAGTGATAGGAATACTATTAACCATGTACACACGATGCCTGAAAATACAGTGATAGGAATACTATTAACCATGTACACACGATGCCTGAAAATACAGTTATAGGAATACTATTAACCATGTACACATGATGCCTGAAAATACAGTGATATGAATACTATTAACCATGTACACACGATGCCGAGTGTTTGTACATCTTTGTTACGGTATCGGCTGTATGTAAATAATGTAACGTAACATAATATTAAGAACATCAAGGTCCATCTAAGCTGTCCAATCCACTAAACTATAAATATTTGTAAACAGCCTCAAAGTCAGTCCTTATCATTCATATATTTATCACTTAAATTTACTGCCTCAACAACATTCGAAAGCAACCCGTTCCCAAGGCCAACTAAACTTTTAGAAAAATAAAATTGACTTAGCTGAAAATGGCTTCTAACCTGTCAAAATTTATAGTTATGTCTCTTAGTCTTACCATTCTCACCATTAAGTATGGAAAAAGATGATGCATCAACACTATCAATTCTCTTTACAATATAAAACACCTCAACCAGAAAACAGTTTCAAAGATCTTGATCTCTCATTATATAACAAACCATCTATCCCAGGCATCATTCTAGCAACCCTCCTCTGAATCCTTTCCAGCAATTCAATGTCCTTCCTAAGGTAAGGAACCCTAGACTGAACACGGTACTCCAAATGTGGTCTAACCAGTGACCTATACAATGAAATTATAATCTCTCTAGACGGGTATTCGATATGTCTGTAAATACAACTTAAACTCCTATTTGACTTACCACTAGCAACAGCACACTGCTTGGATGGCTTAATTGGGAACTTAAATTATAATTGCTAAATATTCATTACTAACTAGTTTTTATCCTACGTTTCGGCTGTTAATTTGCTTCTGTCTTCAGGAAGGATCTGAGAAACGTTTCTGTGTTGGTAGTGGCCGTGATTGCCCCCCCTCCTCCCCAGTTGCTCAGCAGTATTTCTGCGGACTTATAACGCTAAGAATTGGGTTTCTATACCTGTGGTTGGCACAGCACATATATAGCTCATTGTGTAGCTTTGTACTTAACTACAAACAAACAAGTAGCGGCCGGGATTCAGCTTCTGGTTTTCTTGATGCAAGTCTGGTTCGTCATCCGCATCCACAGAGGAAGCTGGTGTTTTCCCTGTCAGTTGGGTCCTTAAATGGTTTCATATGTACTAATTGCGATAGTATTGTAAAGAAACTTTTGAATCCTGTTTCGACTTTATGGATGTTTCAGAGAGACATCTGATATAGGAGAAAATTGATGTGTACCTACCGCAGTTTATTTCTCTTCTTTTTTAAACGTTTGGGATACCCATTGTTAAAGAGGATGTGGTAAAGTGTTTTCCTTCCACCTTTTTAGCTACTTCGGGATTTCAAATCTTGTTTGTTCTTGAAATTATTCAGTCTATGATGACTGTCTTTATACTGTTGGGGTGGTTTTATTTATAGTCAGGTATTTACCTGTATCTTTTGGGTTTCTTATATATACCCCTGCAGGATATGAGTTACGTGTCTTGGTAACCACCACTTTAAGGAATAACTTTTCTGTTTTGATTGTGAATTATATCACAGAGAGTTGTTTTTCAAGTGGTTCATGAATTTATGAATCTTGTATGTAGTGTATGGTCACTTACTACAAAAGTATCATTAACATATTTGAGTCAAATCCTATGGTGTAGAACCGTTGTTTGAGGACATTAACTTCCATATATTCCATGTTGAGGTTACTAAGTGTTGATTATAGGAATGAGCCCATAGCTAAGCATTCTTGTTAGTAGAAGTTGTCTTCATGTTGGAAGTACGTTGTGTTGACATTGAAGGTTGTGAGGTCTATTAATTTGGAGATTGTTAGTTGGGTGTGTTCCTTAACAGTTCTATCATTTTCAAGCTGTTGATGGGATATTTGTTGGGTGAGCAGGTTGTATACATCAATGCTTATCATTGTGTCTTGTGTTGCTATCACACAAAGAATGTTTTTATAATCTCTAAAAAGGCAGCCTAGCTCTTAACATGTGAGAATGTTTTAGCTGTTAATGGTGATATTATATGTACAAGGTATCTATCTAAGTGGTGGCATGGTGAATTTCTGCAATTAACTGTGGGCCCGAGACAGTAACCTTGCTTGTTAATTTTTAGTACCTCAAATTGTTTTATAGTGCTCTTGAGTACCGTTATTTGTTTGTTTATTTCTGTATTAGGGTCTTTGTGATGTTTCTTGATTATTTGGCTGATTTTTTTCTCTATGTAAGTAGTTGAGTTATGCATGATCTACACCGAATGATATGACTCAGATATTTTATTGATACATTCGTAATACGGCCACAGAATACAGATGAGAATCAACAACTCATGAACCACTGAATAGACAAAATACCTCGGTACAATTCATAATGGAAATGGAAAAATATAAACTTCCATTTCTTGACGCGATGATTACCACCAAGACCCATAACTCATCTACCACACGTGTTTACAGGAAATCCACAGATACTGGAAAACATATCGGCTATGAATATCAAACCACCCCATCAGTGTACAAACAGCCATTATAGACCTTGATGTTAGAATGATCAAGATTTGTAACACTGACGAAGCTAAGAAAATGGAATAAAAATGAATACGCTTGATAAGGGGGAAAATAAAGAAGATTAAACATCGAGAATAAACAGAACAAAATTACAGACATACAATCATATACCTCTATACCAGAGGTGTCGCTGAATACATACAGAGGATATGTAAACAACATAAAATTAAAACAGTATTCAAAAACTACAACACAATAAAAGTACAATTAATGCATACAAAACCACTTAAAGATAGACAGGTTTGTTTGTAATTAAGTACAAAGTTACACAATGGGTTATCTGTGTAATGACCTCACGGGTATCGAAATCCTGTTTTAGCGTTATAAGCCTTCAGACTTACTTTTGGGCCACTGAGGGCCCAATGGAGAGGAAAAACCTAATTCAAAACCCACCATGTCAATGTAGACTCCAATACATCGAAGAAACAAAAATACCCATAAAAGTTCGGATCATGGAGTATAATAGACATACAAAACTAGGTTATAATGACCTATCTGAAATAGCCTATCATGCAAGAGAAGGCCATTGGATAAACTAAAATAATAATATTTGAACCACACACGAGTAAAAGCAAAATATAAGAAGTCTTCTAGACCTAATTAACTCCCAATACAATCATCCAACCTAGCACAGATATCAGCAAAACCTAGAAATTTCTTTTAAAACATTCAAATAGTTAGTTAATTCAAGTTATAAAAAGAGGAAGACTCCACTCTAGAGTAGAATATAACTCACCAGATTTCTTCAAGAAGACCCAGGATCTGATCTCGGCCGCTACCAACAGAGAAACAGTCCTTCATTGAAGACGGAAAAAGACTAACATTCGATACGTGGGATAAAATGAATTAGTAATAGCATATAGTTGTAGAGAGATTAATAAACACAGGCCTGAGAATATGAATTTCATGAAAGTTGTTTTGGTTTTAATAACGGATTTTTCATAATTCAGTTACACAGATTTCGAAAATAGTATTCATTTTTTTCTATCACGTTGTTACGACAGCGGAAGTCATGTGACGCTAGTATCACGTCACAAGCTTCTAGAAAATTCATGTCCGTTCGTGAAGCCTCGAATGTTCTCTAGATGTACGCATTTTGTATATATAAGACCGGTAAAAAATGACGGCAACAATGGAATTGAATTGCAGACAGAGATAGAGACGGACAATTGAGTCAAGCGCGTGAATCGTTCGTTGTGAATTATAGCGTTTGTTTGAGTTATAGCGTGACTGTGGAAATTAAGTGTATTACAAAGTTGTATTGAGAAAGAATAAACTAGTTTTATTTAAGAAAGGACTTGTATTGCTAAAGCTTCTTTGGAAAGAATTTTTACGGAAAATTAACAAATTAAC
>NW_013667672.1:147396-157164 GCF_000517525.1 Limulus polyphemus
AAAAGACTTGTATCGCTAAAGTTTCATCCGAAAGAAATTATACGGGAAATTAACAAACGACCAGAGGCGTAACAACGTAAAGAGTTTTTTCAAAACTTGATCAGTAACTTTAAAACCTCAATTTAAAAATAAGAATGATTTCTTTTATCCATAGACCTTAACACGGTGTTGGAAGATTTAATGATGTATATTATTCACGAGCAAATAAAGTATTTTCATTAGTGTTGACGGAGATGATTATTTACAAAAAAAAATCCGAGAGGTATAGTTTGAAACAGCAACAGAATATTTTATTAAACCTTAATACAAACTTGGATTTGTTTTCAAATATTTAAGCAAAATTGATTAATCATGATAACAGCCTTTTGTGT
Organism: Limulus polyphemus; assembly: GCF_000517525.1. Lineage (NCBI taxonomy): Eukaryota > Metazoa > Arthropoda > Merostomata > Xiphosura > Limulidae > Limulus > Limulus polyphemus. The sequence continues at coordinate 147,768 of NW_013667672.1, forward strand.
TAGGTATAGGCCTCGTATTACTGTAAGCACCATATATTTCATATCACGACGTTAAAAGTCTGATGAACAACAACAAAAAAGAAACAGAAAATTAAAAGCGTGTTTACATAAGAAATGTACGTTTCTGTGTGTTATGCTTTTAAAGGACTGATATATTTTGTCTTATGAAACTCTTGTTTGTAATGTAAGGTTTGAATTCGACGAAAGCCGTTATCAGGTAATTACTTCTGATACCTGTTAACTGGTTCCAGGTTTCAGCAGATACTTTCATTTCTTTAATATAGTTTAACCTTTTTCATAACACTAGGAAACCTCACTCTGCTTAGTATAATGTTCATAAAGAAATTCATATAAGAGTTTGTTGTTGTAAATTATCCTGCTCTATCTACGATAGTGGACCTTAGAACCTTTAGGCTTTACGTTTTCGCCATTTATTTGTTGTCTTTAAGCCTTGAAAACGTTGAACGTTGACATGATTCTGGGTTATGTAAGAACCTTTAACATTTAAAAGTGGAAATATCATACCACTAAGCTTTGTACATAATAATTTTTCATTTATAAGTATCTTTTTTGGAAGTTGCTTATATTGAACAATTTTGTCGTGTGGTGAAGTGTGAAATATTTATTGATCTTTTAGGAGGTAAGATAACGGTAAAAAGTTTTGAATTTTAGTCATGCTTCACCATGCATGAAGTATAAAGGGTTAAGTACTCGTCCTCGTATTGCAGGGTTGTCACTATACATATCCACACTTGCAACTGTTACATTACATATTAAGTATTTATCCCTTTTATGAGGTAAAGCCACGTCTTATATACGTTTCACAAAGAAGGGATAGCTATGGTGGCTGCAATAAGGTTGTTACAAACCAAAATTGTAAATTGTTAAGAACACATGCCTGTATTACGTTTATTTTTATATTGGTTATTATTATTTAGTTTTCGAATTATTATGACAGATTTTTGAGGTGCCTCAGGTACCTTGTCGTGAGCCCTGTAGAATCGACCTTGGCTGTGTCTTTGTGTCTATATGCATGAGTTAAAAAATGTGAAAGTTAAATGCTTGAAAAATATTCTTTTGTGTCCCCATGCATGATTTAATACATGTATAGCTGCCGACTGTTACATACTTCTTACAGTAGATTAGGACTATGTGTGTGTGTGCCTTGTCTCTATTCATGAAACAAAGAGATATGCATGAATGAAGAATTACACTGTATTAATCTGTATGTCCCATCTGCATGAAGTATAAGATCTACAGGGATAAAGGCTTAAGCAGTTTTGCACTGTGTATGGTTTGTGCCATATCTTGTGTATGAAGAAACTATGTAAGGAGTTAAACCGTGTGTGATACGTGATCTTCTATAGGTGGCGTAATCAGGATTTAGACATATTACCAAAGGACTCCAAAGAACCAAATCGACGTCTGATATTAGGCAAATATCGCTAAAAAAATAAGATCTTGAACTTTCATCATACTTCACAAGAAACAAACAACAACAGCAAGTTTAAGTTAATAATCTCAAGTTCGCATTATTAATTCATTTAATTTCTGTTTCACGTTTCAAATAACAACCATAAATTTTTATAAACGGGTAAAGCTTTAATACTGGGGCATGTGTAGAAGAAAACCGGAAACTAATGTCTCAAGCAAATATCGTTTTTAGTTTTATGATTTATTTTTTGAACATATACAATAAACATTTCTCACGAACAGGTGCTGAGTGTTGGTTTCTGTGCTTAGGAAACTATTCGTGACTTTCTCACTTGTTTTTGTTTTAATCTGAAGAAAAAAGTTAAAATTTTAATCAAAGTTCTATTCAGTGATTTTCATTAAACATGTAAGCTCTAGAACTCATGAGAAGTTTTAAAAATCAGTTATTTGTTATTACATGGAACTGTTAAAAATTATTGCGATTAAATTGTGATATATATTTATTATATATATATTGAATGCTAATTTCTACTTTGAAGAGCTACACCTGAGAGCATATAACACGAAATTTTGTGGCGTCATCTATTGAAAAATTATAGAAGTAAGAATAAAAATCGATAAAAAAATGGAAATTGTATTTAAATATTAGAGGATGCTATCACACTTTTAGCTGTGAGCGTTTTATACAAATGATAGTCATTCCCATTATTCGGTTCAAAGAGCCCGATAAAGCCCTTGTGACAGTGGTTGGCATTCAGATTGAAATTTCATTTCTTTTAACTTAACAATATGATGAAATCGATAATACATAAACTACCAGCATTTTGAAACTACCCACCAGTTTTGCTTCTAGGTTCACTATACCTTCTCATACTCCAGTTGGAGTGGATTAGTTTGTTGCTTTTTTTTTTTTTGCAGCATCGATTTCCAATAGGTGCCTCAAATTGTCAATTGGATTAGCATAGCTGCTGAACTTCAAAGCCCAAAACAATTAAATCTCACCACTGGGTACAGAGGGACAAATATGCTGTTGGTTTTAAAATACTTCTCTTCCTTGCTGCATAAGACATCTCCACCCAGTTATAGGCTCTTAAGCTTGTTCTGCTTGCCAGAAATTCCAGGCTTTGTTTCATCAGTTCTAACTTATCTATGTCAGCCACTTTCTTGCAATTGCCTTCGAACAGTTCTATTACTGATTCTAACTCCACTGTATTTCTAAGTTTATTTCTGCAGGTGTTTGTATCACGTTTATTTGAAATTCTTCGAGTGATATTATTCTCCTACTTGAATAGCTTTTAGACGTTCCTTCTTATTAGACTTCAAAGTTCAAATTGTAGTAAAATGCTGTTATTTCAAAAGCATTCTTCGAAACGTACGAAACAAATACTACATATCTCGTTCTTTCATAATATACACAATTCTCATCTAAAATCTTTTGAATTTTTTCAAAGCTCTGATTTGAATCTTGCTAACTCTGGTCGAGATTGTATGTTAAATTAAGCCTGAGGTATTACTTTCTGTAGCTTGTCCACAGAGAGATCAGTATGCTGGCCATTGTCCATATATTGGTGCACATGAGAAGGTGAGAAAAGTTTCACTTAATTTTAAAGCAGTACATAAATCTGCTGATGTGATAAATTAGTGAAAGTTTACTTTTCGTATCTTTCTCCCTCCAAGTTTACTCTGTGATGAAACCTGGACCTCTGACTCATCTGTTTTTCTTACTTTGAAGTCAGATAATGGTCCTGCTGAATTATTATTATTATTATTACCAACGAGTGTTTATATTTTCGAGGAAAAGAGAAAACATTGTGTGAAACGTGCTTATAAGAGAAAGGTTTCTCTTACATATACCAACATATATTAAATTTAGTGTTGAGTTGTCACCCTAAATCGACTTTCCTGCTATAATTGCCTTACATTTTGGAACAGCCTTTATTATAGAAATCAAGATTAGAAGTTAGCTAACTGAGATTTAAACAAATTGCTATCTAATTAAACATATGTTGTTTTTCCTTCTGATAAGACAGGATGTTTATTTAATAGTCTAGAGTCGCTGTATATAAACGTAGGAAATAATCTACAAACATATTCTAATCTACAAATTAAGTGATAAACTGATGTACACAGCCAGAATTATTATAATAAATATAGACTTTTAGAGGGGAGATCACACGAACTCCTATAAAGTTTACTGGGTAGAATGAGTTACCAATGAGGTTAGCAGAAACTCATAAAATGACCAGAAATGGATGATGACGTTAAACAAGACTCCTTAAAGTTGGCCTTTGAACAGACACGTCAAAGTTGTTACGCAAGTACGTGACCAAGAGATTCACTTTTTAATAGATGTTCTTCATGTATTAACATTCTTGAAATTTTGAAACATCTTATAAATTCTGAATAACAACTGGGGTTTGTTGAGTGTCAATCAGCTTCATCAGTCACCACCGAGAGTAGGAAGTCAACCAGTCGCCTATTGTTCGGACCTCCAAGAAACTTCCTTATTGATACGTTACAGATACGAAGCTCATCTTTGGCATAAATAATGTTTATATATTTTGTTGTTGTACAATTATTTGCTGGTAACCTAATAAGGTTGCACCATGTTATAAGGTAGCAATGATATTGTGTTGAAGAATTTGGATAGAATAAAATCAAAAGTGTATCTTTAATAAACTTTATTGTATTTATTGTTATATCAATAGTCTGCCTCGATTCCTTGTATTTCATGTAAATTTCCTAAAGTTGGTGATATGTGTGCAAATGCCGCTTGACTGAATTCCCAGTATTTAAGCAAACGTAAGAAATACTTGTCTACCTGATGTATCCATATCAATTTAGCACAGGTACTCCAGGAGCTTATATTATATATAGATTAACCAACATCAAGTTGAGAAGATGTATTAGTTGCAAGTATAAATAAGAGTATAATAGAATATATAACAAGTAAATAATGGCTATAGCTACAACATACTAAAGCAGAAGATGGGGTATGACCAAAAACAAATGTAGTGGCAAACACGGGCTTGGAGGCGGCTGCAAACAGCTCTTATTGCACCAGCAGAGCAATGCGTCACTACATACTTAATGAATGCTATCCTATTGTTATATGGTAAATTACAGGAAGATTTTGAATATTTTCTAGATGAATTTGAAAAAGCAGCGCATGTTTCAGGTTGGGTAGATGCACAAAAAAAGCAAATATACTTAAATTAAGAATATCAGGAGAGGATAAATGATTCAATGAATTATAATTAACCTCAGAATTTAACTTGCTAAGATAAATATTATTAAGAGAATATAGAAGATGCAAACACCAAATACTGTCATGGTCCAAATAAGTCTGCTGACTCAACAAAGTGGCAAACCTGTTAAAGTATTCAGACATAAACTATAGGAGCTACATAATAGGTTAAGACAATATTATTTACATCTAAATGAACTGGTGATACAAGACACATTGGAGCCTAATTGAAAGAAAGGGATAGTCAGTAATTTAACGAGAATAAATGTAAATGAAGCAAATGCGTCATGAGCAACATTGTTTAATTGAAATAGCAACAAGAAAAGTGCTCAGAGAAAAACAAGTAAAGTATATGAGCCAAAATTTACAGGTTAATTCAGTAAATAAGAGAAACAACATGTCAAATTGGCAGATTAGAAACACAAAAGCAGTTCTGCAGGATAAAACAGAAAATGTGAAATGTTTCAATTGTAGTCAGTTTAGAAAAAAACACAAGCAGGTAAATTGTTTTTGCTGCCAAATAAATTATTATGTGTTCTGTGATTGTAGGTGCCCACAGAAAGAGAGATTTTGTTAAACAATTAGATGCAGAGATTCTATAAAACGTAATTTCAGTTGGAATCAGGAAATGAAACGATAGGTAGTTCTAACAGTTGTAGAGAATAGATCCAGCATGTATACTGTAATGTGATTTCACCAGCAGTTGGCTTAAAGGTAGAAGGTATGGAATGTTAGTTACTAATTGGCACAGGTACTAGATCTTCTCTGCTCAGTACAAATTTATTAAATAAGAATCTGACATTGTTGGATAAGGCATGGAAAAAAGTTTCAAAAAGTTAATTTGTTAGGAAGATATTATGTTCAAATCGAAGAAGGAGATTTAAAACTTCAATATTCATTTTAAAGCAGGTAAATTTAGAAACAGATGGTATACTAGGCTAACGTTTTCTGAATAATTATGACAGTTACGTATTCATTGCCAGAGGTGGGCTATGCATAGAAACAGAGATCTAATGTTTTGAAGAAAATATACCTTCAGACATATGTGCTAGAATTCAGACTGATGATAGCTTCTTGCTGACTCAGTCAGACATTGAACACATATGCATTAAGAAAAGTAGTAAGGCTAAGGTTCAGAAATAAAAAAACAGTAGCACTGATACTCATAACTGCAGTGATACATGACAAAGCCAAAATGGCAGTAGATCCAAATGCCATAAGATACAAGGGTAGTGATAGTATAAGGAGAAAAACACTAATTCTAGTACTAGTAGTAACAGTAATGACGAAGTTAGAAGGAGCACAGAACCAATGACTAGAAGTAAAGCAGCAAGTAGCAGTAAAGTGAATCAAGATAAAATAAAAATGGAAAACCCTAAAGAAGCACATAACTGGGCAGACCTCTCAGATGACTGTATACCTACAGAGGAAACATAATGCTTGTAGGATGTAATTAGAGATAAAGAGATGGTTGAGAGAAGTCAGACTGCCATTGAGGCTAGAGTAGAATATTTAAAGGTAAATGAATGAATATTATTGAACCCACAGAAATAGAAAATCAAATATTATTTTTGTGCATGTGTTAATAGAGTGTTACAGTGAGATGCAGTGCCTATATAGATTTTGAATATAAACAAGAGTAAAGTGGTATTGCCTCATCATATAGTAGTAGGTAAAGCTAGCAATATTGAGCAAGTAGCTACAGTAGAGGAACAGAAGTTAAAAATCATACACCCTTATAGTGAGTAATGACACTAAAGAACCCATAGTCTAGTTTGGCAAGATGGTCTCTGTTATTAAAGATTATGACTTTGGAGTTATACATAGACTGGTTACGAAACATTTAAATGTGGATGTATTAAGTAGAATTAAAGCAGGAAACTTATGAGATAATTCAAAGCAAAATGTTAACAAAATCAAAGAAGTAGTAAATGTTAGTGAAGACCACAATGAAGCAGCATGGGATTTAGACCATGTTATAAATGAACAAAAGACAATAAACTAAACTTGTTAAGAAGTAGAGTATTATAAGGAGAAAACACAGTGTGCATTTGACATACCATGTAGAAAAACAAGAAGTAGATAAAACATAATATACTAACCCCAGATAGTAGTACCACAAGATTTGAAAAACAAAGTAATGAGGATATATATTGATGCTCAATTTGCTGCACATTTAGCTGTTACAAAAACGTATAGTAGAGTAAGTAAGAGATTTTTGGGCAAAACATGAGAAAGGATACTGAAATCCTTTTTAATCCTATATTGAATGCCAAAAGTATAAAATAAGTTCACATCTAAGGAATGCCCCTTTAGAAAGAATTCTGGATGATATGCACTAACTTTGATGTGTTTAGCACCGAGCTGATAAACAATTTGTTAAAACAACTCCAACGTAAATTTTGATCCATGATCAGGCTGGATTTCTTTGGGCAAGCCAACTAAAGTAAATTAATCAAAGCCTTAGAAATGTTTTGGGCTGAAATGTTTATCAAAGGGATAGCTTTAGGGAATTGAGTGGATGCACACATGGTAGTCAACAAATACTGGTTCCCTGATCGAGTTTTTGGTAAAGGTCCAACACAATCAACAATCCCACGACTGAAGGGTTCTTCAAAAGCTGGGAGAGGTTTCAAAGGAGCAACAAAACTTTTCTGGTTAGGTATTCCGATCAACTGATTTACTACCATCAAGCACTATCTTATGCTTAACCTTGCTTGTACATCCATTAAGATCACTCTCACCTACAAATATGTCTATACACTCTTCTAATAACTGTATTAACTCCAGTTTATACTCCTTTCCACACCTCCTACTTGGTTGTGCTTGTTTCTTAATATTTTATACATTTTCTGTTCCACTGAAGCTATGTTTTCTCTATTACTATATGCTTAGGTAGTACTACTTTTTCCTCATTTATATTCAACACTTTTATGTTTATTGTGTCTCTATCGAACATTTTATTTATACAAGCAGTTATATAAACCCCTGCTTCTCTATTTCCATAGGCTCAATAAGACTCCTTCATTTTGTCTAAAGTTATCTACTTTAGCCTCAACAATGAATTGACTTCTTGGAGGTACTTCAGTTACTTTAACTAGCCTTATAGGTACTCCTTCTATCAGGTTTTCCTGTTGGGATGCTCTGTTGCTTACGTCAGACATAAATGTAGAGTCATCTAAGGGGTCTAACTTAATATTTCTCTGTTTTAAATTTTATTTTTCTATCTTATTTTGTCTCACATTATTACTATTTAGCTTATTCTTAGTTTTCTTTGTATTACTACAACTAGTTAGTATTTTCAGATGCTTGGGGCTTTTCTTTTCATTTAACTGAAGTACTCTTTGAATGCTTTATATTCTTACCATGCTATTTTTGTCATGTATCACTATGCTTAGGATTATCAGTACTTTCGTGTTTTGACTGATGAATCTTAGTCTAGCTAATGCTAGTAGTCTGAAGGTACAGCTCTTTCAAAACTAAAGATCTCCATTTATATGCACAGCTTACTTTTGAAAAGATTTAAGTGTCATATTCTCGTAAAAACTTCTCCTCTAAAATACTATTTGTCTCTAAATCTATCAAGCTCTAAATATCCTATTTTCAACTGAAAACTATACTTGCCTAGCATCTTAACAGGATGTCCTGTTATAGAAGTTGACACACTTTTGGACACTTTTTTTAAAGCAATATCGTATTTTTACTTACTAATTCTGCACTTAGCAAAGAAGATTATGCACCTGTGTCAACCAACATGTTATAACCTCTATTTCTACTCAAACTACTGGTGATGTTTCGCTAACACTATGAAAGCTTATTCTTTTATTCCAAACTGCCAGAACTATCTCTAATTTAGCTCCATAATCCAAGCTGGAATTATATTTTTTGCTTCCTTAGTAAACACTGGTTTCTTGTTATTTCTCGTGAAGCCCACAAAAGTAAGGACATTAATCAAAGCCTTAGAAATTTTTGGGCTGAAATGTTTTTCAAAGGGATAGCTTCAAGGAATCAAGTGGCTGCACACATGATAGTCAACAAATATTAGTTCCCTGATCGAGTTTTTGGTAAAGGTTCAACACAATCAACAATCACATGACTGATCCCATCTTTCAAAGGAGCAACAGGAATTTTCTGGTTAGGTTTTCTGACCAACTGACAAGTATGACAAGTTTTAATAAACTGGGGAACATCTTGCCTAATTTTTGGCCAAAAGAAATGTCTCATAATTTGGTCAAATATCTTGTTGACACCTAAATGATATCCCATGGGGAGTTCATGGGCACCTTTCAATATTTTAGAATGATGTGCTTTTGAAACAACGATTTGGTAAACTAAAGCTCAGTCCTTTGAAGCTGGCACATCTGGTGGTCTCCATTTCCTCATAAGCAGACCATTTTTGAAAAAATAACCATTTGGAAATTTCTCCAGTTCATCTTTTGGGAGTGCATATTTAAACAGTGAAGAGATCTACAAATCCTTTTCTTGCTCAGTGATCAGTTTACTTTTAGCAAACGAACTTCACCAGGTGAGCCAGATCCCTTATGCCCATCATTGTTACTCACCGAGGAATCGTCAGTAGGACAATTATCCACAAGATCCCCATCTGAGACAAATGTATAATATTATCCTCTGAATATGTGTCTATCATTTGTTTTTGTCAATGATAACATCATCCTTAGATGAAACAGTGATTGGCTTGGCAATCATTTTGGGTTC
>NW_013667672.1:157185-163671 GCF_000517525.1 Limulus polyphemus
TTTAGAATTACACATTACTAAATTTGTTAATTTAAAAGTAAATATTAAAAACAAACAGATAAACATCGATTTTTGTGTGCCACGTGGTATGCAGCACTGGTTCAAATTCGATGTCTGTGAAGTAAACATACTAAGTCTATAGTTTCATACGAATTTGAAACTCATATAACAGTATTGAAAAGCTAGAATATAAAATAAGGTTTTATCTTTTCTATTTACTAAGATACTGCTCACCTCTTTCCATTTTTGGAAATGCTCCCTTATATACACTTATCTCTATGTATGACATGAATAACCAATCGGAAGCTTAGAATGTCCCCCCCCCCTAGTGGTTTTCTCAGCCTTTCTAACGTTCCTTCGACTATTTCTTTCTTTTCAGTCAAGATTTCAAAGAAGTAGGTTACGTCTTTAGTCTGCTCGAAATTTCATTTTTTTAGACCCAAATACAGAGTAGTTACTAAACTTGATAACTTATAGTAGAACTCTATAGTATTGATGTAGTAATCTATGATTTTTTAGTTATTCAAAAATATATACAAAACCTAAAATACTATTTTGTTTCATATCCTTCATGTGCAAAAATTTTAAAGGCTTAGCAACCAAGTACAAAGGTCGTAACTAGAAGAGATATTTTTTTGCTTTACTTCTTTATATACTGTTCTATGTTTGGAAAAAATAACTTTAAGAACTTATTTCAAAATAGCAATAATCTATATAATAAATGTATAATGTTATGAGATTTAAGCTATTTTGTCTAAACATTTGTTTTTGTGTTCATTCTAGAATAAAAGAAGCATAATTTATGTTTATTTACTAATTTTTATGGTGGTTGCAAGATCTGTCAAATTTACCGAACCCGTACAGAGATTGTATTTTATCTGTTATTTTCAGTAATTCAAGTTTTTTATTAAGAAATGTTTGAGAACTATCCAGACATTATAAAGATTTTGCATGTGAAATTTCAAAATTTTCTGATGCATAAAAGTATTTTTAATGTTAAAATGAAAATTACTTTGCATGATAGATAGGCAAGATGTGAAAAAAAGCCACGAGAGAAACATTGCTTTACAAACCTTAAGACTTAATAAAAAATTAGATATTTTGCCTATGAGAGCATTGTAATGTTTACTGATAAATTGCCAAATTTCGTTAACATTCGCTAATTAATTTGAAAGTTATAGCATGAAAACTATAACAAGCACAAAACGATTATGAGGTCAGTCCCAGGGACCGAGCCCGGGTTGAAAGGGCAGAGTAGGTCTTACTCCAACCACAACTGGTCCCGAAACTAGGTATGATGCCAAATAAATGTTATGAAGAAGAACATTAACAAAGCCACCCTCGTATAATACCCTGAGCAATAACAGACTCACCAGTAGCAGAACACGAATCCAAAGGCAATATACCTTTTAACAACAATGATTGAGTCACCCCAGTATCACGTAGAATTTATATTGGTATGGGATTGGAACCGATAGACACAAAAGGTCTAAATTCCTCCCTGACTATATCAGTGACCAAATCAACAACATCAGGTGATCTGGTGGAAGTACGTCCATATGTGGACACAAACGCACTGGGTATTGCCTCCTTTTCTTTTTCAAACACCAACAATTGGACATAACATGGCCAGTTTTTTATTAAAATGGCAGACAAGCCTTGATGGTTTGATGAAGTTTTATCCTGACTGTCAGAAGATTTCGAAGTAGAAGAACTTAATTTTTAAGAAGAATCCCCAACTTTAGTGGATTGAACAGATACATGTTTTTGCTGAGATGTGGGGAATTTCTTTTTGTAAAAAGTGGTGTTATGTGTTGAAGCATAATCATTGGAAAGAGCAGCTGCTTCCTGTAGTGTTTCAACTTACTTTTCGTCCAAGTTGTCACGAGTACAACATTTAAATTCCTCAATTAGACACAATTGTCTTAGTTTGTCAAAACTGTTGCTAATATGCATAGAATTACACCATTGATCAAAATAATCCTCTTTTTCGTTGGCAAATTCCGTATAAGTCGCAATAATCTCAAAACGTGTGCTTTGCCAGTTAAAACACTTTGTAATAATAATGACAATTTTTCGGTGGGCCATTCCATGGTTTGGGCAACCTTCTCGAAACGTTGGAAATATTTAACAACTTCATTTTCATTGAATAGTGGTATTTTAACATATCGATTAAGTTCAATGTTGTCATTTTGCCTTCATCGATCAGAGTTGTCAGGTTTATTTCTTTTTCGGCTTCAATGCGAGTTTTCGGCCTCGAGACGTTTATTTTCTCTTTCAGCTTCGATAAGAGCTTGTTCTTTCTTGGCTTCAATACGAGCTTGTTCTTCCTCAACATTGATACAAGCTTGTTCTAACTCGATCTGTTTGAGTTTTAGCTGAATCTTTAACTTATCTTTATCACTCAACTCCAATTGGCCAGTGGGGACACTAGAATATTCCTCTAATTCCTGAGGCATTATTTTCATTGGTTTTTCGCTAAATAGATATATTTAGTACAAGATATATAGTAGTCATCATCATTGACTACTATTTCAATAATATGCCTTTTTTGTTAATTTTTTCTCATTGATTATTTAACTTCTAGCTCTAAAACTGGCAATTTTGTTATATCTTTCTAGTTTTTCAAGGGAGGGTGACTCAAGAAAACCTTGATAATCAGACATGGTCAAATCTTGTTGGCACTGATAATTATAAATTGAATTATGATCTGAATTTGAATTCAGATCGAATTTTATCTTTGATTCAGATCCCGAATGAGTCCCCAATTTATTATGTTTCATATTATAATTTCGAATGGTCTGAAACTGAGTTAAATGATAATTTAGATTTAGAAATTATATAAATGTCGATATGTATCCAATTTATGATACTTGCCAACAAGATTGATACACACATTTTGTTTAATACAAATATATTTTAATATACAAACAATAACACAATTTACAATAATGGTTATTACAAATAATGATCTATGTACAAAAGTTTTACAAACTTTAAAATACTATTGAGTCTTCTATCTGGTCTGGAACTTCCTTGATATATTATGGAAAGTTTAAGATGAGCAAATTTTGAGTTGATGTAGATACAATTCACTCAACAGGGAGTTAGCTCTGTGTTCTTTGGTCTTCACCAGCCACATGCCAATTTATCCACCACTGAAGTTATATAATGTTTTCATAAAAATACTAATGTCTGATGTGAATCCGCTGAAGTTAAATGGTTTGTAATATTCGAAATCTATAAACATTCCTTGTCAAATATTTGAAGTTCCCGATAAATAAGTGTTATAAGAATCACAGTTATAGCTTCTGAGGTTAATAGCACATCAACTGTAGCAAACCAATATATATATACTGTCTTTTGGCACATCACATTGATTATATTTATAGGCATGAGGAGAGTTCCTCGAAATTTCAGCTTACACAGCAATATATATGATACACCAGTGTTTATATACAGACATATATTGTTGATTCTTACACTCGAGAATTTTCTACAATTTTAGTGAATAAGCGGGAAATTTCGCAATACAGATTTAACAGTATAAATTATGTACATTTCTAAATATAAACTTAGCTTTAACAAACATTTATATTAAAATAGATATATGACGGTAAATCCATCACAGACAAATCTCTGATTTTACTTGGCCTAATATGCTATAAATAACATATGTATAGTGAAACACCTCAGTTGTAAGCAATATGGGAGAGGTAATGTGAAGGTCAATATCTAATGTTCAACACAATGGGGGACAGTCACATTAGTTACAGATTTAAAGTACATGATCTGTTTTGTAGAGATTCAAAAAGAAAAAATCTTTGATTATATTAGCTCAAATCACTTTGGGGAATGTCACTTGTGTTTCGTTTATAGTGATTTTTTCTATTTGTCTAAACATGCTAGAACAAGTGTATACCACAAGTATTATTACATTGGGTTGTAGGTCAGTATTTTATAAACTAAGATGTTTTCGTAAATAGTATATTTAAAATGTAGTTTTTTAATGTTTCAGTATGCTTGTTAAATGTGTTGTTTTACTTGCATATATTAATGATATCATATCGGGCTATGACGAAACATGAGTTTTATATATGAAATATAAATGGAGACTTGTATTGATTGTTCAAACATACTTGTTAACAACTAACAATATTCGTGGTGTGTAATTTATCATAAATGACTAAGCTAGCAATTTATTTGAGAAAAATGTAATCAATGCTTTGAACTAGAGTTTAAATGTTTATGTAAAGCAAAATTTGAAAGATATGGAAAAAGGTTTCTGGTTTGTCAGTTTTATGGATGTGAAAGCATTTCTTGTTTTTGCCTTAGATGAAAACGTCACTTAGTCTTACACAAGGGGTCAAATTGCCATCACCTGATATACATCAGCAAGAGAGCGAAAAAGTGAACTATCTGTAGTGTAGGTATTTTCCATATAAAATGGCAAAAAATGCAAAATGTATGTCATGCAAAATATAGAAGTGAAACTATAGAACTAATGAATTAGTGAAGCATCTTATATATAAAATGACAGGTAATTGTAAAAGTATGTAAGGTAAATTATTGGCTTTATTTACCTTGCTCAAATAATAGTAAAAAAAGATATTCAATAAAAATTGATGTATGTAATACATTGTTTTGTAATAGCTGTCTCATTAAGATAATGGTTCTACTCGTAACTTTTATATATAATTAAATATAGACTACAATGTTGATGACTCAACCACAGGTACAGACATCTTACAATGAACTCATTCATCCTATTTAACTATCCACTTATAGAAACACTCTCAGCCATAGTAACACTAACCCTAGTAACAATTTGCCAAGTAACACCACGTGCTTATAGAAACACTGTCTACATTTGTAAGGCATACACAATTAAACATCTAAATGAAAAATTATAAAGTTAATAAGAGTAAAATAGCAGGCTTACAGATTTACTTATAAAGCAAAACTGTAATTGTAATACCTTTTCAACTACTGATAATTGTAAACACAATGTTGTACAAATTAAATTAAATTATTACTTTTAAAACTCTGATCATTAATATAAAGTTAATGTCATGTTAATCTACATCCCGCTACGGTGGTTTGCTTGATCATCATCATGCCCATGCAGTCTATGGTGCTACTTCGTGAAACTATGATCCAAACAACATGCTCTCTGGTGTCGCTTTGTGGAACTATGACATAATCGTCTCTGGTGCTTGGCAATATGACGTCATCGTCTAGCCCCGCCCCATCGTAAGAGACAGCCAATCAACGTCCAAAGTGTCTACTTCAGCCAATCCCACTGCAAAATTCGGGGTGGTTTTATTTTGGCTCTAATCTTTGATTTATCAGTCTCCAACATAATAATTTAAGCTTAAACTACTAAACAAATTATTATTAGAATAATTTTCTGCTCATTTGATGAGCACCTGTTTATCATACGATCTTCCTATACTCAGAAGTAGACTTGAATAGAATTTGTTTTAGGAGTAGTAAGCCTATATAAGGGCTTTCCTCAAATAATTGGATGCTACTGAAGTTTCAACTCCTCATAATAATATGGGTGATATTCAAAATTTAACTCTCTTTATTCTTGTAAAAGTAAACTGCTATATAAGAGTGATGCTGGTGATTTCTTGAAGCATTGTGAATGATTTAATGTTATACTGACTAATAAGATATTTCAACCATTTGTAACAATCACAGATAGGTTTCCAGACAATGTAAGCACAAACAAGGCGATCTCTATGACGGTAATGCTTTGTTAGCAGGTTTCTTTATTGGTGTCGAATGTTCGACACATTTTTGAAACATTGTCTGCAACAGAGAAATCAACTATCAGGTTGTCCATTATACATCGATTTTACCAGATTCACTTCTACTAATCTAACTGTGTGATATCTTATTGTCATTGTAGGGACAGTTAACATTATATAGATCTGAATAGATCATATTAAAATGATTTTGATGACTCACCATGGTGTTGAAGTCCATCTGGCCATGTCCAGTCATGCTCTCTCTGACAGTAACTCCAATGTAGTATCTTTTGCACAAGAATTCGTTGCAAGGCTGTCATGTCCAAACCACAACTAGCACTCCCTGCATATTTTCCATAATTTATCTACTGTAGGAAAATGACAACTTTCCAACAGTCCAATGGCACAAAAAACCCATAGACAATACGTCTTCAGTTACATGGGGTATGTGATGGTTGAACAGATATATCATGGAAACAATTTGTGTCATAATCCATCTAGTTCTCATACATGCCATTCCACTGCAACTTTATAACGGCTGTGGTTGTCACGTGACTTGTTGATTTGCATATTAATAATCGTTTTAATATAATGTAGTCAGATGTCTAGTTTATTTGTCTAAGCACACACATATCATGAACCATGATAGTGGTTCATAATAGGGACAAGGAATTGAACAAAACCCTAAAACGTTTGGGCAAAAAGCACCTTAAACAGTAAAGATTCAGTT
>NW_013667672.1:164583-168180 GCF_000517525.1 Limulus polyphemus
CCTATTTTCAAATTTACCTGTCTCGGTCTCACGATCTAGGGTGTACTTGACAGTGTTTGGGGTTCATTTCAAGTCTACATCAATTTGTTAGAGAGTCCAACCAGCATCATGTAAAGCTTTTATGCGAACTCTTTGCTCTACTAACAATTCTCTATGCATGACAACAAAACTTAATATATGGTGTTAAACACTGTTTTTATCAAGGTTTATTTGTGGAGTGCTATTAAATTGATTTCTTCTAGCATATACTAGTTCCAATTTTTTTCTGTATAGTTACGACATTGCATTCATTCCTATTGAAATACTTTGTTTAACAACATGAAGCATTTGTATTATGTTTCCTTTGTGCTTTAACTGGACTTTGTAATGTAAAGATGGATTTATAATCTGTATATTTCATGAAAGAATGTAGTGTGTGGAGTTCGCCAGACACAAACTATCATGTTTTGTTTACACTAGAAGCTCCACTAGATACCTATAGTAAATAATGAATTCTCTCTCTCTCACTGTCTAGCGCACTTATATTCGATAATACTGCCTGTTCTAGAAACTTCTAAGACTCTCAACACGTGCTACCAGCGTCACTTGACTTCCGCTGTCGTAACACACTAGCGAATCTTCTAGAATATTTGTCATGTGACCCCTGCTGTCGTAACATACTAGTGAATCTTCTAGAATACTCGTCACGTGACCCCCACTGTCGTAACACCGTCATAGCATGGATACAGGGCTTGGAAGTCAAAAGGTCCCAAGCCAGGAAAAAGACAGTAATGATAAATATAAAAACTTTCTTACTCTACCCACACACAAATAATCCATAGTCAGAAGTCTATGGAGAATCAGCATTGATAGGACTGTTGAGTGTGATTGCTAATGGGCTTTACTTATACCACAGACTAATTTATACATTGGATGGAGGGGAGACGAAGCAGAGTAGGCAACCAAGGACAGCGATTACGGTCGGCGGGAACCGAGGATAGCAGATACAGAGATCGGAACTATAGTTGGCGGGGACGGACAATTAAGTCTAAGTGCGATAGAAAGTGAGTGAATTGTTGTGAACTATAGTATTTAACTGTGAAAATTAAGAGTATTACAAAGTTGTATTGAGGAAGAATAAACAAGTTTTATTTAAGAAAGGACTTGTATCGTAGAAGAATTAACAAACAAACATACAGAGATGTAACAACGGTATGTACTCAACTAATTTATAACACTCAACTTTTTGTTAGTTTGTGTAATCTTTTCCATCCTCGATTTACCTGAGCTGAAGAAAACTAAAACGACTTGAAACTGTAGTTCTTAACTGACTAAAAACAGATACGTCATACTTGTTGCATCATGATATTTGTAAATCCAACCACTCGTTGACTCAGTTTTTAACCATCTCAGATCTGATACACGTTACAACATTTACAATACTAACACGTATATTTCAGTATTCCTATATTGTATGATATAAGTCAGTTTTCTCTATTTCCTTAACTTGTATAGTGATGATTCCTGTTATTAGTGGACAGGTCTTGTCAAGATTGGATATAGTATCACTATCTTTATACACTCTTCTTT
The DNA here is from genome assembly GCF_000517525.1 of Limulus polyphemus. Taxonomy (NCBI): domain Eukaryota; kingdom Metazoa; phylum Arthropoda; class Merostomata; order Xiphosura; family Limulidae; genus Limulus; species Limulus polyphemus. The sequence continues at coordinate 166,153 of NW_013667672.1, forward strand.
ACTTTACTCAAAAGTTTATTTATCATTCTTACACAAATGTTATTTCTATACTAATTGTTTCACAATAACTTACATTTTAGTTACTGGATCATAGCACAACACGCTATCAAGAACTGGTGAATCATAATCAGAATTTTCTGGAAATGACGTCAACCCACCAAGTACCCAGATAAATCCCATGTAGGTCACTGCACCCAGACCCATGCGTGGTATGGGCATTGGTCTCTCCATTTCCCAGGCGTCTATTTCCGGTGTGTATACTTCCATAGACGAAACCACTCTATTATTAAAGAATATTCCATTTAAAAATATAATTTTATGTATTATACAAACAATAAAATCATGCTAAAGAAATGAATCTTTTTCTTTTTCTAACACAAATCAAACTTTCATTTACTGACATTCATAACATCATTCATATAAAACCAAAATCTGGTGTAATAAGTATGCATGATATTGTAAATTATTTACACAATCAGTTGAACTTTACAATGTATGTCTTTACTATACAGTTCATTTGGGATTAACAAAAAAACAAAGAACATTTTCCATCAATACATTACTCATCATACTTGTAATTTTTTACACGATTAAAAAAATAAAATATTGTGTCTTACTTCATGCATGTGTTACTTACCTCCCTGTGCTATCACGACCACCGATAGCATAAATACGCCCACGAATAGTTACAACACCATGGTGTGCTCGAGCACAGATCATGTTCCGTTTACTTTCCCATTCTTTCGTGGCGAGGTCAAGTACATAAGTAGTTCCTGTCGGTATCATTTCACCACTCTTACTTGCATCTGGATCATATCCACCTGGATTGAATCAACAAATGTATTATTGTTAAGTTTTGTGAAAGAACAAAATGAACATATCAAACTGAAATACTTGAGCATTACAATACTTACAAGGAGTTATAACAACTGAATATATTCTAGACTTTCAGGAACTAATTATATAATGACACTATGTATGTAACTTATATAGTAACTACTGATCTGAAATATTCCTCATTAGTATGCCTAATCTAGCCCATTTAGTTTCTATTTATCGCGTATTTCATATCAGCTAGATGAGACAGTGGATTTTCTAATTTTAACACTAAAACATATAGTATGGTATAGTTGTTTGTTTCAAAGAGAAATACTTTTCTAAGATGGTTGTTTGGGGTTTATTAGCACAAAGCAAAATGATTGATCTGCTCTTCAACTACAAAGGTATCTTGTTACTAACGTCTTTAGTAAAAACTTAATGAACTATTTTTATATTTATGTTCTTTTAATATTTCGTACCAATGTAAAGAGTAAAAAAAAAATCTAATAGCATTTAATTATTCAACATGTTTATAATAGTGACTAAACATTACTGTGTTCATTGTTGTACAGTAATTAATATTAATATCCTATGTTAGAAATACAACACTTTAGAAGGGAAGCATTTACCAAATGCAACAACACCAGCAGAATGTCTCGGTATTTGTAGCTCGGCTCTATTTTCCCACTTGTTACAGTCCATATTATAAATATCGAGCAATCCTGTGCTCACTAGGTGGTTTTTATTGGACTGAGAAACACAACAACCGCCGACAACCCACAGTGTATCTTGTGCAACTACGGCTGAGCAGTAAGCCCTAGCCATTCGAAGCGGAGGACGAGATGACCATCTAGGTTAAAAAATATGGTATTAAGTCAAATATGAGAGTAAAAATGTCAAGATTATGTGAAAGCGTTTTGTTACATGATACTTATATGTTTAATATAAATTTATAATGAAAACAGAAAAAATAGTGATTTTTCTATAATTTGGTGTTTTTTGAGCTCTTCAGAAAACAGGAAATATACGTCTTCCAAAGAAAATCCTAAGAACTGGCTTAATTTTAAACAAGTAATATTTAACCAAGAAACATACAGTGGATAACACTTTTTTTTAAATTAATCTACATAAAATTTGTATTTTTTGTTTGGAATTTTTATTTATATTCTCTATGTAAACTTAAACAATTATTAGTAGAAAGTAAGAAGG
>NW_013667672.1:168811-171597 GCF_000517525.1 Limulus polyphemus
TACATACACATACCGAATGTCGTCTAGAATCATTCTTCTGTGAGAAACAAGTGATGAAGTATCTGAAGCGACGTGGCTTAAATAAAGCTTGAATGTTTCTGATTTGGTTTTCTTGTAGTTCTTCAATACAAAATTTAGAACCTGTGAATAGTGTCTCTAAAATGTTACAGCAAGAACAGTTTGATCTCACGAAAGCCACAAAACAGATTCAAAATGCCGCTCAAACACTGACAACCTATTATAATAAATATGAGAATGCAAGGGAAACTGTTTTTCTTTTAAACCATTTCTGTCTCTGTAGTCACTGCTGAGAGATTGTTTTTCAAACATACACTAATTAAAATCAGGACTAGCTTTGTTGAGCACAGAACATGCACGAGAAAGAAAATTGAACATGGATAACATTGTGGCTGAATTAATTGCCACGAAATGCTGAAGATGGACGTTTTAACTAAAGCTTGGTAAGTACGCACATTTACTCAGTATTCTCGTTAAGTATTAATAACTCTCGGTAGAGGGGCCTGACTATTTGTTGATATGTACATCTCTGTTATAAATGTATATATCTATTGCAACTAGGATACTATCTACTCTCTCACAAGAAGAAAGGCCTAAATATATCGAAATGTGGATATAATAGAGTTCATCTCAAATGACTCAATCATAACCTCTAAATTTCAAGATAAAATGACGAACAGATTCTACAGGCCTACAAACACATACAATGCCTTGAAAAAGTATTCATCCCTCCCCCTTCAAATTTCCACATTTTGTTGCTGTCTGAGCTTGCAATCATGAAACTTTCAAATGGGACTTTAATATTAAAATCTACACAATTTATTCCAAAGTGAGCAAGCTAAAAAATGCTGATATTATGTAAGTAAGTTAGATTTTCAAAGAAATTTAGAATATTTTCAATTGTATAAGTATTCAACCCCCTTTGTTATGGCAACCCTAAATCAATTCAGGTACAAAAGATTAGTTTGAAAGCTAACAAAATTAGTGTAATGGTCTCGGTCTGTGTGTAATCAAAGTGGTTTAACTTGACTTCAGAGTAAATGCATCTAAACAAGCCACAACTCACCTAATGATACAATAAGCCAACCCTGAAGGACAAGGAGATTTCAAAACAAATGAGGGATAAAGTGGTAGAGAAGCACAGATCAGGAGATTTCAAAACAGATGAGGGATAAAGTGGTACAGAAGCACAGATCAGGAGAAGGTTACAAGTAAATTTCAAAGTCACTGATTATACCTTTGATTATGGTGAACTCCATCATTAAGAAGTGGAATGTGCTTCATACCACCCAGTCACTACCAAGATCAGGCCACCCTCAAACTAGACAGCCAGGCAAGCAGGAAACTTGGTAGAGATGTTACTGTGAGGCTAACAGTGACTCTGAAAGGTTTACAAAGTTCCATGTTTGAGATGGAAGTCAGTGTTCATACATCAACAATATATCAGACCCTACACAAAGCTGACCTGTATGGGTGAGTGGCAAGAAAGAAGCCATTACTGAAAAAGGATCATCTTAAATCTCATATGCAGTTTGTGACAAAACATGTAAATGATATTGCAGACATGTGGCAGAAGGTTTTGTGGTCCGACAAAACAGAAATTTAACTTTTTGGTCTAAGTTATGTCTGGTACAAGCCCAACATCGCAAATCACCCAGTCAACACTATCTGAACTGTCAAGCATGGTGACGGCAGCATCATGTTATGAGGATGATTCTCATCAGCAGGGACTGGGAAGCTTGTCAGGATTAAGAAAAAAATGGATAGTGCAAGGTACAAGTGAATCCTAGAGGAAAACCTACTTGAGTCAGTCAAGAATCTAAAACTGGGTCAAAAATTCACATTTCAGCAGGACATTGACCCGAACCACAAAGCCAAAGCCACACCGGAGTGGTTACAAAAGGCGAAAGTGAATGTCCTGAAGTGGAACAGTCAAAGCTCTAACTTGAATCCAATATAACATTATTGGCAAGATTTGAAGACTGCAGTCCATAAATGATCCCCAATATACTTGTCAGAATTGGAGCAATTTTGCCAGGAAGAATGGGCAAAAATTACACCATCCCATTGTGCAAAGCTGGTAGAGACCTATCCAAAAAGACTTACAGCAGTAATTGCTACCAAAGGTTCTTCCACCAAATACTGATGTAGGGGTCTGAATACTCATGCAATCAGCAAATTTCAATTTATATATTTTATTTGCTGGTTTTGCTAACATTCAACCTCATTCACACATAACAGCGTTAAGTTTTATCACTAATGTTTTGAATTAGAACAAGCCCGTTAAAAAATGTTTTACATTATTTGTATTTCATCAAAATGTGATATTATTAGTAGGAGTGAATAATTTGGCAAGGCACTGAACCTATAAATAGTATTTTACATTAACGTGTTAATACCAATTTGTTTCTTCAGCTAAATTTAACTTTCACCAGTGCATTTCTGAGATTGAAAATTCTATATAAAGAGATAGCGACTTTACACTCCCCCTAATACCAGTCAGAATTTCCACCTTGTTCTACATTGATGTATTAAAAATAAAAACTAAATACCAACGTCAATTCAATATACTAGATTTTTACTACAAACGTTCTTTATTCATCAAAGAAACCGAACTACTAATTATGTAGAACTTGATAATTAAAGTACATAATTTGGCTGGATATCAAGATCTCTACATTTCCTTTATTAACAAATATATATTTACTACTCCTAAAATTTTCATATTAGATTCATTAACTAATTCAAAAACAGGCTTTAAAACAAAA
>NW_013667672.1:172597-178028 GCF_000517525.1 Limulus polyphemus
TGGTCTCACGATCTAGGGTGTACTTGACAGTGTTTGGGGATCATTTCAAGTCTACATCCATTTGTTGGAGAGTCCAACCAGCATCATGTAAAGCTTTTATGCAAACTCTTTGCTCTACTGAGCATGACAACAAAACTTAATATATTGTGTTAAACACTGTTTTTATCAAGGTTTATTTGTGGAGTGCTATTAAATTGATTTATTCTAGCATATAATGGTACCATATGCTTTTTTCTATATAGTTAAGACACTGCATGGGGTACCATGACAGTTAGTTCAGACCCTAAATTTAATCAGTATGTTCATTCAAGCAGAAACCTTATGACATGCCCTTGGTACAATTATGTGGGAATTCTAAAGAATGGCAAGTATTCACACCCTGGCTCATTCAGTTGTCAACAGGGATTGGTGAAGCATTAACATAGTGTTGAAATTTACATTCTGTAATGGCATGGAAGAATTAGCCCCATAAAATGGAAAGGACAAAATATTCTCTTGCCCTAACATTTTTCACAGTACTGCAAATATATATTTTTATATATTAATAAAAAATAGTTATTTAGTGTAGTTATTTGCACTCTGACTCTGACCAGTTCACCTGCAAGGTGATTTTTATCTTGAGTATAAAAATACTATTTATTATCTTACAGTTTTCACATGTCATTTGGATAATCTCGAGAATCTCCAAAATAAATATCAAAAGTTCTTTTAAGGTAAATATTTATAATTTTATTTTCCATTTTCTGTACCATATCACTAACTATAGCTATTATCATCAACGTACAGTGCATTGAAATGATTAAAATTAAGAAATGGAAATATGTGCTTACCTTCATAGAATAGTCTTAAAATATCTTCTTTGAGTCATATACATAATTTCATGTCTATCTTTTTACTTATAGTTTATTTTTCAGGTTTTATTTTCAATTTAAATTCTTTGTCTTATATTATTTATGTCGATACATCAACTAGTGCCCACAGGCCACTACAAAGTTATGATCAACAGATTCCAAGCATGAAAAATGGTGCTTTCACATGCCTACTTGTATAAGTGAGTCGATCACAGGTAAAACTAAACAAATCATTAAATATTTCAAATATGAATTTCAAAACAGAAAAATACATAATTAACTAAAATATGAAACTAAAACCTAAATGCTATTTAAATGTCTTTCAATCTAATATGTATAATGCGAGAAAATATATCTAGGGGTACTGCTCTAGACAACTGACTAACCTTCTTTTATACTTCACACATATAAACCCATACACTACTAAAATTTTTTGGCCTAGTTTTAACAAATAGCATGAAATCTGCTCTTTCTATTGGTTGGAAGCATGTCATTCAACTTAAAACTGTCGCTTAGCAACACAGCTTTGAAAGTGGGTGTGGCTTATCTTTAACTCTGAAATTTTTAAAACAGTTTTTGTTCAACAATTTTGTTCTTGAAATGTACTCAAATTACTTCTAAAGAATCTCAAGGTTGTCTACATTTTCACACTTGTTTCTCCTATATCAGCTCTAAAATTCAGTTTTTAACTGTGGACGCAATACCTACTGATGGTTTAATACTTGTTTTAGAGGTTTCTTTTGAAATAAAGGAATAAAAACTTACAGGGCCTTGCAAAAGTATTCACTCCCTACCAATAATATCACATTTTGATGAAATACAAATGACGTAAATCATTTTTAAATGACCTTGTTCTAATTCAAAACCTTAATGATAAAACTTAACGCTGTTATGCGTGAATGAGGTTGAATGTTAGCAAAACCAGCAAATAAAATATATAAACTGAAATTTGCTAATTGCATGAGTATTCAGACCCCTACATCAGTATTTGGTGGAAGAACCTTTGGTAGCAATTACTGCTGTAAGTCTTTTTGGATAGGTCTCTACCAGCTTTGCACAATGGGATGGTGTAATTTTTGCCCATTCTTCCTGGCAAAATTGCTCCAATTCTGACAAGTATATTAGGGATCATTTATGGACTGCAGTCTTCAAATTATGCCAATAATGTTATATTGGATTCAAGTTAGAGCTTTGACTGTTCCACTTCAGGGCATTCACTTTAGTCTTTCGTAACCACTCCAGTGTGGCTTGGGCTTTGTGGTTCGGGTCAATGTCCTGCTGAAATGTGAATTTTCGACTGACTCAAGTAGGTTTTCCTCTAGGATTCGCTTGTATTTTGCACCATCCATCTTTTTCTCAATCCTGACAAGCTTCCCAGTCCCTGCTGATGAGAATCATCCCCATAACATGATGCTGCCATCACCATGCTTGACAGTTTAGATAGTGTTGACTGGGTGATTTGCGATGTTGGGCTTGCACCAGTCATAACTTAGACCAAAAAGTTAAATTTCTGTTTCGTCGGACCACAAAAACCTTCTGCCACATGTCTGCAATATCATTTACATGCGAGATTTAAGATGACCCTTTTTTAGTAATGGCTTCTTTCTTGCCACTCGCCCATACAGGTCAGCTTTGTGTAGGGTCTGATATATTGTCGATGTATGAACACCAACTTCCATCTCAAACATGGAACTTTGCAAAGCTTTCAAAGTCACTGTTGGCCTCACAGTGGCATCCCTAACAAGTTTCCTGTTTGCCCAGCTGCTTAGTTTGAAGGGTGGCCTAATCTGGGTAGTGACTAGGTGGTATGAAGCACATTCCACTTCTTAATGTTATACATAGCTCTTTCGTTAAATGTACTTAATGTACTATAAACATTAGTTGAGACAAGTTGAAATCTGTATGCAGTCCTACAGAATTATAGTAGCACTATCCACCGATAAATAACAATAACTGCCTTTATAAAACGTATATAATATGTTTAAATAAGTAAGCAAAAATTATAATGTTGACCATAATGATAAGAACTAGATTAAAAATGCAGATTTAATGTTTTACTTATAAAGCAAAACTGTAACTGTTATAACAACTTCAGTACTGATAATTGTAAAAAGAATGTTATGTAAATTAGACGAGTTATTAATTTTAAGGCTTTGATTGCCACTCTAAAGTTTATGGCATGTTGAGACACGTTGATATACACCACACACTGGTGGTTCACTCACGAATTATCTGCATGCTCATCAAGCTACCCCTCCTCTAGCAACACACCCTCCGGTGCTACTTTGTATAACTATGATGCCACCCCTCCCTATTAACACGCTCCCTGGTGGCATACAACTTCTGTCATCAAGTGTCAGGGTGGCAGACAACCTCTGCCTGTAAAGTGACCCCCTATATATATATATATATATATATATATTGGGCACAGATATTTATTATAAAAAGGAAACATTGTATAGTATTGTAAAGTTCTGATGACCTATTGAGGAGATATTTAAAGTACCATTTCGATAAACAATCTGAGCCATCCCTACACAGACAGTGCTACCACCTATCTTATAATATTCTTGCAGTGTCTGTCCAGAACTTTTCTCATAATTTATCGATCAAACACTACAAATCCCATATCGTTAGAAAGGCCTTTGTTCAAGGTACACGATGGCGTGATGTCATTGTCATCACATGTCGATTGACTTTAATTTCTACTTTAGTTTTTTTACTTGCAAAGTATTTCACATAAACATCACTTACCCCACTCGTAATTTCCTAAAAAAATAAAAATTACACGAAATACAATTTATATGGGCTTTCTTGACTTATTTAGGTTTAAAATATGCATGTGCAGTTAGTTATAAAACATTTGTTTATCACTTAATGAACATGCATTTCAGATGTTTCTGCATATTCAGCTTAGTTTGCCTTCATTACAACTTTACATTTACTTGACCTTACAATAATTTAGTTTTGGTTCATTTTATAAGCTGTTACTAGTTCTTTCTTTACTATGGGATTTATTCTTCATTTTTGTGAGTTTCTTTGTTTCAACTTGTAAAACCGTATCATACACTGAACGCTCATGACTGTTTCATACTCTGTACACTATTATAAATATCATTACTTTACTTTACTGTTTACTTTATGTGTAGCTCTATTAGATACAGTTACGTCTATGTGAGTTTCTTTGTTTGACTGCGGAAAAATCTCTTTCAAATAGACCAGGATTTATTGATCTAACACATAATGCCCGCAAGAAAGCATTGCTTTAATGAAAAAATGATAGACTAAGGAAAATTGAAGAAGGCCATGAAAACTACCATAAATGTTTTGCAGTTTGTAACTAGTCTAAAAATATACTTTTATCAACTTATGTCACCTCAAGTGCCCAGTTTATTTTAAAACATTAAACCCATACACAGCGTGGTCACAAGTAAATAGACACCACTTTTTCAGAAGAAAAGAAATTTTTCAGTCATATTCACATGAATTGATATATTTATAATTTAATTAATATCTAGTAGATCTTCCTTTTGCTTCGTGGAGTTTGTTGATCCTTTGTGGCATCATGAGAATCATCTCGTCAATTTTAGATTGTGGGATTTTCGCCCACTCTTGCTTCAAAACTTGGAGTAGATCGCTCTTTGAAGTTGGTTTTTTTTGTTGTTTCTTGACTTGCCGGTCGAGTATGGCCCAGAGGTTTTCGATGGGGTTCATGTCAGGAGATTGGCTTGGCCAGGGCAACTTCTGGATACCATTTTCTTCCTGCCACTTTTGGGTGTTTCTAGCAGTGTGACACAGTGCTCCATCCTCCTGGAACAATGTTGTGTTTTTGTCCATGAAACACAAGGAATAAAGTGTCAAGAGTCCTTCCTCCAATATTTCGACGTACTTCGCAAAATTTATGTTGCCAACACACTCCATTAAGCTCGATCTACCACCAACCCAAACAGCTCCCCAAACCACCACGCTGAAACCACCATGCTTCACAGTTGGCTGCAATCTGTTGAGCCAAAACTCTTGGTGAGGGATTCTCCAGACCCATATCCTTCCACTGTCCGAAAATTGAGCGAATCTTGTTTCGTCTGAGAACAATACGGTCTTCCAAAAGTCCAGATGCTTGGTTATCATATCACTTGCCCACTTCTTTCTTCTGACTATGTTGGCTGACAAAGTAAACAAGCAAAGAAAACTTTTCGAAAAAGGAAGTAAATATAGGGATGGCTAATATCGATCTTTCAAAAACAATGCAAACAAGATACTAGGGATGGCATTTGCATTATCTCTACAAAATAGCACAGGCAAATCTAAACATCTAGCAATATATATAACTATTCATTCACAATTGAGTTTAATTATCCTATTTTTTGTCCGTTAACATTATACTACACTGTGTGTCTGTGCTATTATGTAGGTATGATGCAAATGTCATCTATTATCTTATTTGCATTGTTTTTCAAACATTGATATTAGCCATCCCTACATTTACTTCCTTTTTTGAAGATTTTTTATTTACTTGTTTGCATAGATGTTCGGGATTATTTTGTAAGTAATTATCATAAGAACAATAAAAATATTTTTAT
>NW_013667672.1:178916-181918 GCF_000517525.1 Limulus polyphemus
TTTAATTACATAAACAGTTTTAAATAGATTTTGTACGATAAACAAATTAACTTACAATAATACGTATTGTAACTGGCTCACATGTTTCAAAAGAAGTCAAAAGTTTTTAATATGATGTTATAAAAGATCCAACCGCAGCTGTAGCATTAACAAATCTGAAATTCAGAAATGATAGAAATCACAAAAAAAGAATGGTAAGCTTTTAGTCCAAACGAATTTCATTAATTTTCCACACAACAATTTTTAATCATATTTGAACTTCAACGTATACAGCTTTACATTTCTTGTATAGAATTTTATTTTAGAAGAGAAAAAAATTAAACATGAAAATGTGAAGAAACATTTACTCAGATTTTCATTAATCTTAGTTTTCAAACTAATTTCATTAGTTATTATTACTATAAAGATTTGAAGCTATTTGGGAAAACATCGTTGAAATTTCTTAAAAAAAATAGGAGATTGCTGTTAAGGCTGCTTCATACAGGTTACATCATGAACATGTGAAGACAGTTTCTTAACTTGAGATTTTACATGGTTTGGAAAGCAATCACACTTCACTGCGGAAAAACAATTAGTTCTGATGAAAGTATCACAGCTATCAATCAGCATAATAACATTTTAAGTAATTCTGGTTTTGGAAAACATGAGATAGTAGTGGAGACACCTAACATTAGAAGTATGTGAGGTCTAATATAACACCTGATTCAGTAAATTACTACTAGAATATCGATTACTTACTTGGTTCTCTTACAGCGTTCATCTAGTGGCACTAATAACCCCATGTTGGAGTCCAGCTGAGGCGGAAGAGCCACGAAGTGAGGATTTCGATTCCTGGAACCTTTCTTATACACAGATGTTGATGCAATACTGTAAACAGAACTTGAACGACCCATTTCAGGATTAGGAGGCCACGTCTAAAATATCAACAAATAACCAGTATGTAGAATATAAAGAATGCGTATACATATAGATATCACATTACCTGAGTTCACTTTATAGTTTATAATGATTGTATATATTTGATAAAAACCTTTGTAATCACAAAATAATGTCAGAGTCACAAAACTGTTGAACAATAAAATCATTAAACAGGCAAAATGAAGAATAATAGTGTTAATATCAGTTAGCACATTAAACAGTATGTACTGTTCATGTCAGTTAAAAGTTAAATACTGAGTTTGTGTTGAAGTTAGAAAATTAAACACAAACTTTCCTAATTATTAAAACAGACTACTCTCCCAACTTACAAGGATGTCCACTGGTGCTAATCTCTTACATCGATCATCTCTTAACCTGTTTAGTGAGCTTCGTGTATGATATCCATAGAGAGAAGAAGCCCTTCCAACTGATTGTCTCTCATCATGGTGAATATAACACCGTCTGCTCAGTAACTAGGAGATAAACCCAATAAGTAAGGAAGATATTACTTATTTGTTTATCTGATAACAAAAATTCAAATAACAAATGTTCACTGAGGTATTTCTGGATAAACATTTAATATCTTAATTTTACTGATGCTATTCCCTGAATAAATGTAAACAAAAAAAGTCGGCATATTTAATATAATATACAGTAAATGTTGAATTGCTAAATTTTTAGTTTATGCAGAATAGATTCATTACATATTCGTAACAAATTATTTAATATCTAACCTCAAATAATGGGATCAAATATTTGAAAACAGAAAATAGACAAAGTGTTTATTGAGAACCAAATTTTAATTGGTGTTTTTTTACTTAGCTTTTGTAGAACAAATCGCTCATGGATTAGATATCTAATGATTTCATCTGATCTAACGCTGATATAAAAAATTCAAAAGTCATTTACAGCATATTCTCCATGGTATGTTACTTCAAGCTTTCAAGTTTAATTATTTAATCTATTCAATATTTAATTTGGGAGAGTTAGTGATTTTACCTTTATAACACCATGTTATCTCTTAATCTCATGTTTCCTATCTATTCCTTTTCTGCTATTAACCTGTTAATTTAATTTTAAATAATGTTTTCTACCCCATATTTTTCTTTTCTGTTCATAAAAATATGGTTCCGGATCTGAGATTTGGCACATGATAGTAGTTAAGGAGGCACTTGCAAGGCACGCTGCTAGAGGGCGTCACACGTGTCCCCGAACTCAGGGAGGAGATTAATAATGCTTGGAGACAGCTTGAATGGGTAATGAAGAAAAACTTTAACCAGATACTCTCCGGGGTATTTTGTCTTATTGTGAGGACAAAATCATTTGTGAATTGAAAAAATGATTGAGAACTTGGCTTTTATTGGATTTCAGATTTTATTTTTGTAAATAGTAGCAAAACATTCAATTATTTGTACAAAATTGTATTCTTTAATGAAGTTTAAAGAGGAATTTAATGAAAAAAATTCCTAAAATACGTTTTAGACTTTAAATAAGCGCCCTCTAAGAAGAAATGTTTTTTTCAAAAATTGTTTTAAAATATTTCCTTTCACTTCAGCACTGGTCCTGCCATCTATGATTGATATCTAAACATTTTTCTAGTCTGTTTTCTTTATAAAACTGCGTCCGGGCGTGTTAAACCTCAGTTGTAAAACTTTTAGCCAATCCTAGTCGAAAGTGTCAATTTCAGTACCAATTATTCCAATTGCTGTATCTCCCACTTGACAAATCATAGGATGATAAGGAAAGCACGTGATGAAAAAAACAACGACTTATAGAAAAGTCATATTGGCCAGTACTAAATACAACCTCTACATAAAATGGCAGTTACTATAATAAGCACCACCCACATTCATATTGTAAAATCCATAAGCAACTTTTCTAACGCAGTTTTTTCCAGAAAATAATAAAAGTCACGTACATCCCATGCTACTATATTTAAGTCATGCTGTATATACGATGAATTGTGGATCAACTTCTTTCCTAAAAAAGTTTTCTATTTTGAGATAATTTGTCAATATAATGATTAATATAAATATAAAAAATATGGGAAAGAAGTTGATCCACAATTGTTAGGGTTAACAGCT
>NW_013667672.1:182846-199564 GCF_000517525.1 Limulus polyphemus
TAGACAATACAATTTTTTTGGGGATTTCAAAATAATGTACTGAAACATAAAAAGTAATAAGATGAAATCTGGAACAAATATAAATATCGTAATAATTTCTTATAAATACCATTTCCTAATGTAATTTTCCAAGATATTAAAGATCATAATGCAAAAAAACTAAATTTATTAAAAGTAAGAGGCTTTATGTTTCTTAAACTACGTACATTTATCAAAGTTTTTATGAACTTTTGAACATATTCGTTCACTAGTTCTATTGTTGAAATGAAATATAGCAAGACTGGCATTGCCTACTAAGAAAGTTAGTAGCTGGTAGTCATCAGGTTAATATAAGTTTAACATACCAGCAAATGTACAACATTTCAACAAGGTTTTGTCATCATCAGGTCTCCAAGCATTATTAGTCTCAAAGTGGGTTCCTCGTCATCAAATTTGAGTCAGGGAGGAGATGATAACATCAAAGATGATGTTGTCATAGTTACATAATTTATTACCAGATGACATGTATATTGCTGCTGAACTGCCATGACAACACAGAACCACAGAGGGTTGAAATTTTAGTTTGATATACGAAAACAAAGACCAGAATGATGTCATATACAATAACGAACAAGATACGAGAGGGTTGAAATTTTAGTTTGATACCAGACAGACACCTATGAGTAACAGATATACGAAAACAAAGACCAGAATGATGTCATATACAATAATGAACAAGATACGAGTTTCAACATGGTTATAAATTGGTTTAAATCACAAATTTATTAGTTAATTAAATTTCCTAATCACTTATATGTAAATCATCCTCGAAATGACGATATCATGCATTAATTAAAATTTAATTTTTAACTAGTTTGATTTTTATGTTTGCCAGAATATTTCATTTTACACATGATACTGTTCAGTTTTATAAGGGTGGACACTATATTTCCAGATATGATCAATGTCTGGATGTAATTAACATTATTTAACTACTGTCTGTAGAATTTTAACAAATGTGTTGTTATCAACTATTTAAATGAGATCATAACTTACATTTTGCTACATAATAAATGTTATCAATACTATAGAATAGTAACACTTACTGTTTATTTTCATAAATCTTTGAGGACTGAACTTTCTTTTACTGTAGGTACATGTTCAAAAACACTAATAGAGTAGATGTTCAACTGAAATAACATTGGCTATGATTCACTTGACTTAGAATAACTTTTCATGTGTGAAATGTATGAAATTTAATTATACTATAACGTTTAATCACAATTTTAAACATATCATGTTTCAAAAATGTTTTAAACAGTGTTATTATATATTAGACAAAGATTTCAAATACTGTTTGCTGGTATCGTTCACAAAGGATAGTTTCAATTTATCTAGCAGCAGCAATAGGTTTATTTTATGATACTTTTTAATCAAAGATGGGACAAATGTTTCGTTTACATAAACATTTCCATGAGGATTTATTACTCTGACAATCAGTATCATAACAATTACACAGAACATACTATTTGTCTAACATATCTTGGGGAACACCAATCACCATGTTGGCATCCCCCCTTTTTCAAAAATAATTTCCTATGTATTATGTTGCATCTGGGTGTTATTATTAACCATGTGTATGCACACATGAGCACCTTTTTGTGAGCAAAAAACCACATAGAAAGGAAATGTAACTGCCATAGCTCGATGAGGAAAGAACCTCAAAACCTGAAATTTTGCACCAATACTAAGTGGACCCTGAAAGTGTGCACCTAGGTATTATTGTTTATCTTATCCACGTGCATGGGCGCATCATTTTAGTGAAAAACCACATAGAAGAAAAGTAGTTACTTATACTACAAATAAAAATCACAGACAGACAGAAGTGCACATATGTATGCCTATGTACGCATGACTGCCATAGCCCCAAAAAGAATCTACAAACGTGAAATTTTGCACCTTTACTAAATATACCCTAAGGGATTGCACCTGGTATATTATATATCTTCATGCATGTGCGTATGCATCTTTTTATGCATGTCTGGGTATGTGTGACCATAACTTCAAGAGGAAAGAACCTAGAAACCTGAACTTTTACACGTATACTAAGTAGACCATGATGGTTTGCACCTGGGTATTATTACTTATCTACAGGCATGCATGAATGCGTGTGAGCATCATTTTATGTGAAAAAACACATAGAAAAGAAATGTGCTCACCATAGCTCCAAGAGGAAAGAACTTAGAAACCTGAAATTTTGCACCTCACTAGGTGGCCCCTGAGCATGCGTACCTGGGTATTATTACTTATCTTAATCACATGCATGCATGCATCTTTTTGATGAGACAAGCTAGCAAAAACCACATAGAGAAAACATTTTACTTACATAAGAACATCTAATATATATACGTTTTGTTAACATTCCTACAATGGCTTTTATTGCTAGCAACAAAAGTATAACCTAATATTGTTGTTAGTCTATGTACTGAAAGTATAAAATGTATAAACTATAAAACTGGAACAATATTTGTTGATTTCTTAATTTAGAATCTCTGTAGATCAAACAGGTTTGTTTTTTATTAAAAACATTGGTGATATAAACGTAAAATACCTTAATTCAGGAATGATTTAGTTTAAAATCCAGCGTGACGTGACATGCACTGGCTTTTATATAGGTTAGATAACGTGATGTATAGTAGAACCTATAATTATCTATAACATGGTCATCTAGAATATATCAATCTAATAACCCATCCTTAGCCAGGTACTTTCGCTAGTCTATAATAATAAATGGGCGGGTATGTATGTGACCACCATAACTCCAAGAGGAAAGAACCTAGAAACCTGAAATTTTGCACACATACTAAGTAGACCCCTGACAGTGCGCACCTGAGTATTATTACTTATCCATGTGCATGCACGTCTTTTTAACGAGAAAACTGGCGATAAAAAACACATAGAAAAGAAGTGTGACTGCTATTGCTCCAAGTGAAAAGAACCTAGACACCTTAAATTTTGCACCCATACTGAGGGTGTTCACCTGGGTATTACTTATCTTATTCACATGATTGTGCGATGCACATCTTTTCAATGTGACAAGAGTTTGACTACCTTAGCTCCAATGGGAAAGAATGCAGACACCTGAAATTTTGCACCCTTACTAAGTGGATCATGAGGGTGGGCACCTGGATATTATTACTTATCTGCATGTGTGTATAATGAGGCAAGCTAGAGAAACAACATATAGAAATGAAGTGATTCCTTATATTACAAATAGAAATCACAGACAGTCAAACAGACACGCACGCATGGGCCCATCTTTTTATGAGGCAAGCCAGTGAAAAACGACATAGAAAAGAAGTGAGACTATGGTTACCAAGACTTTGATTTATGAATGAAATTCTCTGATGTACTATCTAGTCCAGAATAATCAACAACATCAGTAGGAATTTTACAGTGTACCAACAATATCTTCTTAGTTGCCAAGTCAAGGAATATTATTTTTCTCAACAATAGCAGAATCGACTTTTTGTGTAACAGTGATAGTTTTTTTTCTTCAAAAACACTGATTATACTGTTCCTTTTAACAATAGCGGTACTACATTTCTGGTGTATCGGTGACACTTCCTTAGCTATTTAATAATGACTATAGTTTTTCCTAATAACATTCAGTATGAATTTTTGATTTATCAATGGCATTTTAGTTTTGGTTACCAAATCAGTGAACACTGTTTTTCTCAACATTGTGATGGGGTAAACAATTTGATCATTCAGAATCTATACTGTCTCAATAATTGTATCAAACATTAGTTAATGTTGTATTTCCTTATATTACAAATAGAAATCACAGATAGAAACATACGGACATGCGTATGCGCATCTTTCTAATGAGGCATTCTAGCAAAAAACCATATAGAAAAGAAGTGGTTCCTTATATAACAACTTATAATATATAGAAAAGCCAGTGTGTTTTGTTAACAATGCATTCAAACAATGGCTTTTATGTCACGTTGCCTATCAATAATAGTATAACCTAATACTGTTGTTATGAGGGTACGTGCTGAAGGAATATAAGGAAATGTATAAACTACAAAATTGAAAAAAAATATTTGTTGTTTTCTAATTTAGAGACTCCATTAATTAAAGAGGTTTGTTTTTATTATTTAAGTTTAAAATTGGAAGGCAAGTCAGAGGGAAGGTTACCTTTATAAACAGGGCACATCCAATAAAAGAGCAACAAAAGTATATAGGTTATACTTTTATGCTAAAATGGGTTAAGAATACACACACTGACATAGCAATCTAGAATAAATCAACCTAATAACTATAACTGGTAATTTAAACCAATTAATTACAGTCATGTTGAGACCCATTTCATGCGTGTGATTGTATATGACATCATGGCAGTCTTTGTTTCCATACAACTATTATGTCATAGCAATCTGTCTGGTATCAAACTATTATTTCAATCTCTTTGGAACTATGACGTCATGGCCACCAATCATGGCGGTATTGCAACGTGTCACTAACAATGCCCTCTCTGGTGACGATATATGATGCTATAGGGGTCTGTCATGGCGACCTAGCAACACGTTCTCTGTTGACAAATTATGGAATTATAACATCATCGTCTCTGATGGCATCACCCCCCACCCCAAAGTCCGACACATGCATGGCGTTCTCTAGCGGTGTTCTCTCACGATTTATCCCTAGCAATGTTCAAGAGTCTGCTTTGTGAGAGTATGCATGAACCACATGTACATGTTACTTATAGCTGCAGAGAAACCTGGTTATTGAGAAACATTTTCTAGTTGTTTATAGCATCATCTCTATGTAATATATCACATATCTAATGTAAGTATTCATATATATCGATAAGTTGTTTCATATTTCTGTCTATTTACTTGTCTTCTAGAATGGTGCCCTCGAAAAACAGCTTGTATCTTTACTGCTGCCTGGTTCTTGACTATGTCGTCTGGTTCTTGCGTTACCTAGATTATTGAAAATGTTCCATGAAATACGAAAAATAAGATAAAATAATTCCTTTTTTGGTTTGATCATATGTATAGGCTTTATTTTTAATACAATAATCAGAATAATAGTCATGATATTAAGAATTTTGATTTCTAAGCCAAAATAAAAACCTATGTCTGGATGACATAACATTGATAAGCTATAAGATATCGCATCTTACGTGTCAACATTAGAGGACGCTCTATAAATGGTCAACACTCTGTTTAATCAAAAGCTTATTTTTGTCAAGTTAAGACTTAGAATCAAGTGTTAATATCAAATAAGAACCAGTGTATCCTAACCCATTTATTTCCATTTTTGGCAAAATAATTCATTGGTACACCAACTGCAGCAGCCCCTGCTATGGCTAATGGTAATGCAGAACCATCTAATAACAGGTTCCTTTCACGGTCGTAGATATCATTCTCTGACACGGCTTCCTCTTCTTTGCTATTCATTCCGCCAAGGACATAAACACAGGACCCTGAAAGATTGAAGAATAGAGCCAATGATCAAGTATAGCTTTCATGCCAGTTACATAGCTTCCTATTTCTTAAAAAAAAAAAAAATTTGCTATTCTTCATAAAAGCTGAAGTAGTAGAAACTAATCATCTGTAAATTCTATTATTCACCTAAAACAAGTTTTATAAAAAAAAGTGAAATCGCATGTATAAATGAATTACATTTTATTAGTTTTCCTTATAGTAGAGTTAGAATTAGATGGTTTGTAACAAAGGTACAGAAACACTTCTGATGTACTTTTAACAATGCATTTTTATTGCTTATTTGTTTTTAACACAGTCTAGAATTAATCCGAAACGCTATGATTATACTACCTGCTTTAGCTATTGCCACAGCGTGTTTAGGTGTTGACAATGACAACTTAGTTTCCCAGAGACACTTTCTTGGACTGTAAACATCTACGGTATCAATACTGTCTAGCTGCCCGGATTCTTGAAGACCTGATAAACCTCCCCAGATCCATACTTCTTTCTTCACAGTAATAGCGGCACAGAAAGCACGGCGCTGTAGTAATGGCGGTTTTTTGTACCAGCTATGATAGATGAATCATTAGATGTAAATTAAGTGTATATGAAATAACACTGACGCCCAGTGCTCTGGCAAATAAAGATAATGTCAGATCTTAAATCAAAAATAGATACTTAATCAACATCGAAGTAAAACAATAAAACTATGGTTTAAGACGCAATGCAAATAAAGTAAATACACATTCACCATATTCTGTAAGTTTTAAATACTTTCTAACAAGTGTGTTTAACTCTTTCTCCCCAGGTAGGTTAAAGTGCACGTGTCACAACGTATTGGAGCGTTATTTTCAAAATTTTATTAAATAACATTTTTACTATTTACATCGATGAAATTGGCATCAAAACGTAGTTTATAATTTAAATTTTGATGTTATATATGTTTTAATTTCTTAATTTAAAATCAAATGTAAAGAAAAAAATATTAAATATCGATTTTGTGTGTCACATAACATGTCCAGTTGTCTTATTGTTCAGTTGCCATTTTATTATGCCACCATAAGTATAAGTAGCTAACGAATAACAAACTCGAATTTGAAATACAGACAAGCTAAATATAAAATAAGAAGCTCCTTCCTCTATGATTTGCTGAGACAGCAATATTTTTGGCGAGTCTACTAGAGTGGCTCCTTCCACTGCATCAATCTTTTGAAAGATCTTATCAAGTCCCACCTACTACTAATTAGCTTATAACCAATAAAAATAACATTTTCACCACTACTAACTCTGACAGTGGTTTATAAATAGCTTGAAGGAGAAAATAATTTTGCCAAAACCATTGCTCTAAACAAGAATGAAATTTTTTTTAACCCGCATACAGTTTATTTAGAGACCCAACTAAATTACATGGATTTTGAGTGTACTAGTACAGTAATTTGATAACTTTTGGTCTTCAAAAATTCATATTTGAAGTCTAAAAAAATTAGTATTTCTACCCCCTCCACCCATAAGAATAAACGAGGCTCACATCAAGGCTTAGCACGAACGATGCACGAGCGCGGTTGCATAATCGAAATCTTTGTTTGTCAGTGTATTTCTCATTTACTTTCTAAGTGTGATGAAACTGAGAGAGGGTAGTATCATTTGTAAGAATGTGCTCAAATAGCACCTTCATATACTTATGCTGTAAAATTCCACACACATAAAATGGGCGACCATAGTACTGAAACACCTGCTATGTAATTGGATAAGCCTGGCTCAGAACCTACAATGTTTATTGGATAAGCCCAACTCTGAACCATATAATAAATATTTTTACACATTCTAATTGCAATTTTATTACCCTGGGAAGGTCCTGTTGAAAGTGTTGTAGGAACTATAAACTGCTATATCCCATATTGTGTTCTTGGAGCAAGGGGAATGTCACCTCACTGAATACGCGTGCGTTTTTGCTCTCTAGAGATTCGCATTATGGTTGTACGTAAAAACTGTCTTATAACAGGGACGGTGAATTATTGGTTTTTTGTCAGCGGGTTTGTAATTTGTCGGTGACAGTAAAATAAACACAGAAAATATATAGGATATGTTTAGCAGTGGAAACGTCAGGGGAAGAACTCTGAAACTTCATGATCAATAATGAAGAAAACGGAAACAGCTGATCATTATATTTCTGATTTTACAATTTTTCTTTCCATTCTACTTCAATGAGTTGTCTACAGGCTGAAGAATCAAATAATAAATGTAATAACAGGTAAAATATAACGTTTTATTGAAAAAAAGTATATATGTATTTATGAGGTTTCATAGGTTGTGCAAATGAAATTCAAGATTTTTTAAAATGAAAATCACTTTGCACTCAGACTAGTTAAAAAAAAAGAATCAATATTTTCACGGACAAATATAAGTAAAAATACTTCATTACAAAATCTGATACAAAGGCTTCTAATGTTTACTATAAGTCTACAAATGGTTATGAGCTCGGTCCCAGCGACCTAGCCCCCGTGTCGAAAGGGTTAAACTCGTATGTCATAGATTTAGACTAGTAAACAACTTATGAATATACCTATCTTCTACAGGATCATAACACAATACATGATCAACAACTATAGACGAATTTTTATTTGTTTTTGAATTAGTCACTCCTCCAGCAACATAAACAAGACCTTCTAGGTAGGTCGCACCACAACCCATCAGCGGTTCAGGCATTGGCTTGACCATTGTCCACTGATCAAAATCGGGTTCGTATACTTCTACACTGGAGAGTATTCTGAAATGTAGACATAAATTATGATTTACAGGTCTGAAGATGGAGAAAAATTGTCCAAATTTTCGGAAGTTAGCGAACTAGTACTAAAAGATCACAGCTGGCATTACACTAAAAGAACACAATGGGAAAAGGTATGTTTTCAGTTTCGAACATATAAAGATTTTATTTCTATAATTTAGTAAACATCTTTGAGCTTTACTTGTTTAACTTTATCAGTGTTTACTTTTGCACTCAACACTCTAATACTACTTTATTATAGCTACTTGTGAAGTTACATCTCAAATCCATGAAATATTCAAAATGTTTTATTTGTTTTATCTCACAAGCACGGTATAGCAAATGGCTAATAATCTGATGAAATAAATCATTAACTATTAATACAACAATATCAACTAAGTCGTAACTATGTGCTGATGTGATATTTGTTTTAACCAATAAATGCTATTTTATTGTAGTACAGACGTACTCTCCACTGTCATTTTTTCCACCAACAATAAAGATCCTTCCCTCTACTACAACGGCTGCATGACATGCTCTTGCATGAAACATATCTGCCCTTCTTCTCCATCTTTTAGAACGTATCGTCAATTGGAAAACAGTTGCTGTTGGTTGCATTTCTCCATTTACAATCTCAAGAGGATTGTAACCACCTGCATGTATTATTATAAAACTGCATATCAGTTACAGCCGGATCATTGTTTTGTCAAATTACACGAGACACGAAAGTATAAATATATTTATATAAGAAATATACACATATATAAAATCTACAATGACGCTACTGAACATGGTAAAAACTACAGGAGGTTTACCAAACAAAATATAGGAGGTTTTTAAATATGGTTTAATTTAAGTAACTGATTATTTTGTCCATTTGTGTACAATTTCTCATTTTTTAGTTTCTGCTAATTCATTGCCAACTAGTCCCTGAGACTCTTATTTAGCCCATATTTAAAAAATATAGAATTTTGGGCATGTTCAGATTAATGCCACTAAAACAGTAACGTTTAAGTTTAGTGGATACAAGATACACACCTACCTGTTTCTCTTCGTGCTGTTCTCTATTTTAAAAACACAAAAACTACGTGACTGAGAAAACATGCATGGAGGATACATATGAAAAATATAAACCAATCATAATTAACACTACTGATTCTTGCTTTTATGGCATTTAAGTTCACAAACATAATGTGACTGAGAAAAAAATGCATATGGATTTAGCTTTTCATGCAAATTGCACAAAGGCCTATATCTGAGCCTGTCTGTAATTTTGAGCTGATAAACAAGAGAGAAGATAGATAGTCAACAGCACCCATTGGCAATGCCTGCAGTACTCTTTCGTGAATGAAAAGTGGGATTTGACCATTACTCTTACATAACAGAAACACTGCCTTAAAGTGCAGAGCAAGTTCTTTTGAGTAATGCATCACGAACCATGAACCCCTAAATTTATAGTTCGAGCACACTAACCACTGGGCCATACCCAGCCAAAAATACATATGGAATATATACAAAAATACAAAATAATAAACATTATTATTTTTTGTTCTTCTTTTTCAAACATACTAGCCTAATAACTGAAATGACTTTTACTTGCATTAAGAGCAGACTGAGAGCAGCTCTGTAATTAGTATTCCAGACTGTATAGCTAAGGTTCTGTGATTTAAGTCCAACTACCATCATATAAAAAAAAAGTATATTTCATTCCCACAGCAACAGCTTCATTGCCACTTGGAAATATGTCTCAGTGGAGGTGCCAGTACGTTTTCTATTCTGAACATTGAATGTAAGTAATTACTCTCTTGAAACTGATTTACGATGTAACTCTTTATCAGCTTTATCTACATCTGTTGCAAAATATTCCTCAGCAACACCAAGTTTTTTTGGCTTAAGACATTTAACACAAGTTCTGAATACGAAAAAGTTGAATTTTGGTTCAAAACTTGTATCTTTTTTTTAAAAATAGTCAAGAATCAGGCTTTCAGACACTTGCACATTGAAATCAGAAATAGAAATCATCAGTGAATGTGAGTAGTTACTCCATCTGTTTGCCACCAAAATAATGCCTCCTCAATGGGATTACACAACTGTTACATAATAGACAAAGGGTATTGCGTGAGGGTTGAATAACTATTGCATAATATGCAAGTTATGGCGTCACCCAAGGGGTACATAACTGTTATACCATAGGCGCCAGAGGGCGATGATATACACGAAGTGGCACTAGAAAGCACGTTACTAAGAGTCATAGTTCCATGAAGTGGCACCAGAGGGAGCAGCTATCTAAAGAGAGGGATGATATCATAGATTGATACCAGAGGATCTGTTACTATAGAGGGCAATGTTACCAAGGTTCTATAGGCGGATGGTGTTAATAAGGTTCTATAAGCGGATGGTCTTACTAAGGCTCTATAGGCTGATCTTCTTACTAGGCATATTGTGTGTGTTTTAATAGGGCAGTTGGTGTTTCTATTGACAAATATTGTTACTATACTTCCATAGGGTTACATACAGATTTTAAATTGTCTCAACTTATTTTTTATAGGTTTTATTTCTATATTTAACTATATTACATGTGTTTTACAAAGGTAGATGATGTTTCTATAAATGGACAGACTCACTATACTTCTGTAGAACTGCATAATGATTTCAATTCGTCTCACCATATGTTTATGGTTTTCATTTATATACTACATGTGTTTTACAAAGGTAGATGATGTTAATAGATGGATCATGTTACTAAGGTTCTATAACCAGATGGTAAACTGTGTTAATAGGGTTAGTACTTCTATGGCGGATGATGTTTCTATAAATGGGTATTTCAATAGGATGATGAGCTCATTGTAGGGTGTTTCAATATGCAGTTATATCATCAACATTTTAGTCTAGATTTAATTATATGTCCTAAAAATTTGATTTCCATTTGCTACTGTTTGTGATATAAAAAAACATTAATTTATATCATTGTAACTTTCTCTGGTGGTCCAATGATAACACCAAAGCATAGGATTCGATCCCTGTGGTGGCACAGTGCAAATAGCCCATTGTGCTGACTTGCGCTTAATAACAAAACAAAACAAACAAACGAAATCCTTGCAACTTACCGAAAACATAGATACGTCCATGTATATACACTATCGCATGGTAATTACGAGGTTCTGTCATTGTACCAAAATATGCCCACGTATCTTTCATTGTTTGATAGCAGAACATTGCTCCACCTTTAAGAACGAAATGTGCAAAACCTATGTTACTCTTATAATTCAACTGTTTAAACAGAACTTTCCAAATAAGAAGGCGTATGGTTACTATTTCTTGACAAACTATAAAAGTGTTTATTAGTACGAAACTCAATCCTTTCTGTTTAAAAGTGTCCAAAATACTAGCCTGGTTGTAATCACACGAAATATCTTCCAAAGGACAGAATATAAGAATAAAAAAAATTATACAACTCTCAAATAAAATTGTAAAATAACTTATTGGTAATTAAGAATTGCAATGATACAAGATAATTTTCTTTATTTCAGATACTATATCACAGTAATATAACTGGTATTTACAGCAGTTGTCTTGTGTATCACTAAAACTGTTATATACGATAGCCCTAATTGATGTTAGTAACTTCTATGCAATAAAAAGTAAATCGATTGAAACTCGAATTTAAAAATTTTTTTAACAATATTGAACAAATATTGGAAGTGACTTCTTTTAGTTTAAATATGTTAAATAAAATATTCTACATGGAGTTACAAAGTTATGAAACATAGAACACTGACCGAGTATTTCACAATGACCTATAGTTCCTCAGAAATAAATAAAGGTTTTGCTAGAATACTAGTAACATGGTTGCAAATAATTTTGTAACAACGTATATTAAACTTATTTTGCAAATCACTATTTGAAAGTCTATTTCTGTTTAGGACTCAGAGGTCACGAAAACTTAACACTTAAGAATATAATACACAGCGACTTACCTGTTAAATAATCTTTGGGCTTCAAGGGATTAATCCCACCAGTACATAAGACCACGGGACTCTGATCATTACCAAGCTGAGTCACTAGAGGCATGTCAGGTGTGAACTGTGTATATGACTTCCAGTGACGAATTAGGCTAAGTCTAAATTACATTTGTGAGAAAATATTTACCGAAATTTAATATTAATTATATTCTATATGAACTAGTTACATCTAGGTTTTATTCAAAATTATATCATGGATGAATTAAGCCACGCTTAACGTCCTCTTTTTGTTTTTCACAAATCAAGACAATAGAAACCAATTAAACATTCCAGCAAATAAAAAGAAGTTAATGTCCCTATAAAATTACACTATTCTGGTCTATCAAACACACACAGTTAAATAGTTCATTAATAGTTTGCTATAGTTTGAAATATGAGACTTGAAACATCTTATAAAACAAAACCAATATTCTCTTATAAACTGTAATGGAATATATTGTGGTAAATGTTAAGTAAAATCATTAATTTCTTATTATTCAGTGAACAAATAATCAAAGAATAATTGGCATTTATAGCTGTTTTACATATCACAAAGCAGTTCATTGTTATGTAGATCAGGCATTTGATGATTGTTCATTCCTACTATCCTTTGTTTTGTGCGATAACTAAGAATAAATACTAGAGGTGCTGTTATCATTGTAATCAAATGAGACATAGCAAGATCATTTGAACAATATGCACCCAAAAATGTATACGTATTTTTAATAAGTTATACCACATAAGTTATACATGACTTTCACCCACGTGATAGTATGACGTCAGCTATAGTTTAAACCTCAATATTGCAGCTCTAAGCATGGACGAGGTAGTATTAAATTAATCTACGGTTACAAGTAAAATCACTTATATCTACCTCATATAGTAAAAAAAATTAAATAAATATATAAGAAGCAACCATATTGCTAAGTTAAAACATGCTGGAATATTTACATTGTGTGTAACACTTGATAAGTGCCACGCCAATCAGTTGCCAGACTTTAATATCCAGACAAATACAATTATTTCATTAAAAGCCCATCCCA
This sequence comes from Limulus polyphemus, assembly GCF_000517525.1. Lineage (NCBI taxonomy): Eukaryota > Metazoa > Arthropoda > Merostomata > Xiphosura > Limulidae > Limulus > Limulus polyphemus. Next base: position 196,132 of record NW_013667672.1, read on the forward strand.
ACATACTGTGGAGTCACTGAAGGCTTGATCGGATGCAAGTCTTTTACTGCTGGCTATGTTGAATAGGAAATCCCAATAAAGGACAGATTCTTCATTCAATCCTTTCTCTCTATATTTCATTTTGTACTATGTACAAGATTACCCTGAATACAAAAAAAACTAAATCAATTATATATAATACATTTTTAAGTGCAACCATTCCTGGACAAGTATCTACCCCTAGTGTGAACCCGGATACAGCTTGTTGTCACAAAAAGAAATGCGTCACCTGCCAATATGTTAACACCACAACATCCATATCTGGCCTCAATGGAAAACTTCAAATACAACAATCATTCACTTGCATTTCAACAAGTCTGATATACCGTGTATGCCGTAAAAAGTGCAACATGCTATACGGTGTTCAAACGGGTCGCCGCTTAGGTAATCGTTCATGTGAACATCTCTCTTATATAAGAAATAATGACGCTACAAAACCCACATGGTAGAAACTTTAATAACCCTTCACACTGAATATCCGACTTCTCCATACTTGGACTCACATTTGCTCCATCCACTGTAATACAAAGAGAAAGCCTGGAAAAACGTTTGATTTTTAGATTAGGCACTGTTAATCAGCAACCCAACATTTAGGGCAAAAAAATTAAATATTATCTTGTAGATTTAAAACAAAATTGAAGATCGTATGATGATAATGACGTTTTGCTTTCTTATAAGTTAAACTAAAATATACTAAAAATAAAATAGAAGTCCAATTGATCCTTCGAGTCACTAATTGTTACTGCGTTAAACCAATTCTCGTAAATCTACAAAAAAAAAAGAAAATATTATGCTTCCTATAACAAAAACTTGTATAATTGGTATCTTCAGTATGTTCTAACAAAGGATTTTTCGTAATAATTCCCAAGCATAGTTTTGCGCAATTTTTTTACTTATTTTTCACAGGCGTTGATAGGGTGCGAATGCACTTCTGTGTCAATAGCAGAATCTGTTTAAGAAAGCAAGGAACGATTAAAAAAAATCTTAAAGCTCTTATACCAGCTGTGAGAAACATAGTCTCAAATGTGGATTTTTTTGTAAAAACTGAAGCCATTGTTATCTGTTCCTTACAATTTCGGAAAGCAATGCTTGTTTAATAAAGACAAAACATACTACAGAACTTAAAAAATGGATGAAAAGTGAGGAATTTCCATTCCAGTACAGCCTCAGTCAATGAGAACATTGTTCATATAAAAGGTACATCAATCCAATCACTGTAATGAGTTTTCTCTTTGTCAAACAAAATAAAAACTTATTTAACGTCTACGTATCATACCCAACAGAGATTTTTTTAAGTGTTTAACTAGCTTACCATCTATTTAAGATTTATATATTTATATTATAGTTTTTCCGGATGACTGACAATCGTTCTTTAGGGTTACATGAAATATCGAAGAGAAAAGGTATTACTTATCTAAATAATACTATTTTGTCAAATGGAAAAGATTAAACGTGATATGTGTGTATAAGTTATACAAAAGATTTGCGCAACCCCATTTCTTGTGCATCTTGATTAAGAATTCCAAACTATGAAAAATGCTATCGCAGTTTATGCGCGAGTGTAACCCCACTTCAAGAACTGGTTTAAAGGTACTTGTTTTTCTACTATCATGCTTGTTATTGCTACTGATATTTTTTACAGACAATCAAGCCATTGGCTGCTGATTCACCGTGTAAGGTACGGTCTACCTCAGGCAGTTGAATGCAAGTGCGCTGTATACAGTGTACGGCTCGTAAAAATTCTACGCGCGTTTAACCCGATGACTACCGGCTACTAACTTTTTTAGTAGGCAGTGCAAGTCTGGCTATATTTCATTCCAACAATAAAACTAGTGGACGAATATTTTCGAAAATTCATAAATACTTTGAAAAATGTAGGTAGTTTAAGAAACATAAAGCCTATTACTTTTAATGAATTTAGTTTTTTTTGCATTATGATATTTAATATCTTGGAAAATTACATTAGGAAATCGTATTTATAAGAAATGATTACAATATTTATATCTGCAACAGATTTGAACTTATTACTTTTAATGTTTTAGTACATTATTTTGAAATCCCCCAAAAATTGTATCCTCCATAAAATGCAAATTTTATCTATTTTGAATTTTTTTAATAATCACGTATACTTCTTATGGTTTCAAGTAATATACAGACCCGTAAATAATATTTGTAAATAAACCTAAACAATAAATGAGTATTTTTATTTTTAACTAAGATTTCATGTTTATATATGTACATAAAAACATTTTAATTTTGTTTCATAAATATATTTTTATTTCAAATTTATGTTTATGTTTCATTGCAGTCGTACTTTTGTGTTTATTGTGCCGAATAAACCGTGGGGTCAGCAGCGTGAACTTTGTACGTTGTCCTTAAACTATCTCACCCTTTTTGGTGGTCACTCTCGTTCAACCGAGCGCGAGCTCATGCGCATTTGAACGTTACTGTAGATATGATAGTAAGAGACCTTTTCGGTACTGGAATATCATTTCTTTGAAATTTCAAACAAGTTTATTTCAACATATGTCCGTGTATGTTGTTTCAGAATAGAGACAAAATTAATTGCCACTACTAACAAATGTATGTAACAGTTTATAGTACAGGTGGTTTCAATAAACACCACCTGAGCCTGAACCCTTGTTACTTGATACATCCTGTTAGAAGAGATTACCAAACGATACAGACACCATAAATTATAAAGAAAATACTTTACGGTACTTAAAAGATTAGTTCTGGTCACATTCCTCTCATTATAGGCAAGATTTATGTTGGAATGCGAAACTTAAGTACTTCAATGTATTGAGACCCCCAACTGTGAGAATGCCATAGCTTCCCTGTATTATTTAGTGTTTAGCCTGTTTCACAACCAACATATGTGATTTATTGTTGTCACTTGTACACTGAGTTTGAACCATTTGCAAAATATCAGAATAAACTATATAAATATATATATCAGTCAGACTGTTTTAATTCTAATGCAATAACCACAGAAGTGTGGGTCTTACTACAAAGCAAAGATTGTAAGAAGAAAAAATATAAAACTTTTATGTGGTACTGGTACTAGCAGTATTACGTACAAATCACACAAGTTTATCATTCTAAATACTGAATCATATTATTATTATTATGAATTAAATATAAAATTATGCTGTATTATTGAACTTAAAACTACAAATTTAAATTCAAATGAATATAAAAAATCACTAACTCTTTCAGTTCAAAGTCCTAAGTTTAATTCATGTAAAGACTTTGCACTCGCCACTCGATAACTCTTAACCCTAACAATCGTGGATCAACATCTTTCCTGAAAAATATAATTGTGGATCAACTTCTTTCCTAAAAAAGTTTTCTATTTTGAGATAATTTGTCAATATAATGATTAATATAAATA
>NW_013667672.1:199700-202085 GCF_000517525.1 Limulus polyphemus
GGACGCAGTTTTATAAAGAAAACAGACTAGAAAAAGGTTTAGATACCAATCATAGGTGGCAGAACCAGTGCTGAGGTGAAAGGAAATATCTTAAAAAATTTTTTGAAAAAAACATTTATTTTTAGAGGGTGCTTATTTACAGTCTAAAACGTATTTTAGGAATTTTTTGAATAAATTCCTTATTAAACTTCATTAAAAAATACAATTTTGTACAAATAATTGAATTTTATGCTACTATTTATAAGAATAAAATCAGAAATCCATTAAAAGATACGTTCTCTATCATTTTTTCAATTCACAAATGCACACTTGCATTGCCTACTAAGAAAGTTAGTACCGATAGTCATCGGATAAAGCAGCCGCAGTCAGAGGGTTAAAGATAGACCATATTCTGTTCCTTTGCACTTAGGCTTAATTAACAGTTAAGTAAATACTAATTCTATAGGTATTTGAAGAACTTGTAGCATTCCGCCACAAGTTAATTCTTTAACAACTTGTTGTTAAACAAATGTTTAAACAACTCTATTCAATTATGTACCAGCTGCCTAGTGTCAGCTAACAATACGAAAAATTAAATTGTGGTGGAATGCTACAAGTTCTTCAAATACCTATAGAATGATAGGTATCTTTTTTTGTGAGTATAAAACACATAAATACACCATTTCGATTTTCGATACCTCACTACTAGAAAGGCTTGGTTTGGTCTGAAGTCTCACAAAAAGGTGATTCGGAGATTGGATTTTGGAACAATTGTTTCGAGATTGAAAAGATCGGATTCAATATTAGTTCTGCCGTTCGTCTTGTTACTTGAGTGCGGTTCGTTTTGGTGAGTGTTTTTGACAGTTATTACTTGTTTATTACCTTTCATTTGTGTAATTGTGTCCATGCATTCTGGGTTGCCTTAAGTTGTTGAGTGCCCAACTATGTTGGATCAACCGGGTCAGTTGCCTCGTCGTGTTCGTCCAAAACCTTATTCCCGACCCATGGAGGGTGTACCTCGGAAGCCTGCAACGCTTGGTATTTCTCTATCCTGAGCCGACTGCTTAGACTCGATAGCTTTTCAACTACTAGGGATGTCCCACGACTGTCGTATGCTGCCGTTGCCTCATCATCATCCACTATTTCAACTACCTCTACTGTCTCCTGCTGGTTCTACTTTGTCTGCCGTTCCTGCCTCCACTCGATCCGGCTATTCTGGTGAAGTGCTCAGACTTATGGAAACTACTGAAGCTCCTCAGATTACTGTGCTCCTACTTTTTAGCATGGATCCCCTGTATTTCTCTACCAGGCCCCTCTTTCTCGAACTTTCTAAATACTGCCTTTATTCTGATGTTCATCAACTAATTCCAACAAGAAATGGCATAATTGTGAAAATTGGTTACCCTCAATTGTGTGATATACTACATAACAAAATGGGACTGCTTAATCTGGGTCAATCTACCATGCTCACTCAACTTCTCTCTCCTAATCTAAAACAAGAACCTCCTCCTCGTCATACACCTCTTTTCTCTTGTGTCATCTGTGGTGTGGATCCTGGCATCACTGAAAAAGAGATCCTTTCCAAACTTCTACTTGAAAATATATCAGTCAAGTGTGCTATTCGCATTCAGGTCCTACCTTCGTGATTTGGCTGAGAATAGTGACACTATAGATCATCTCCTGCAAAATGGAACATTTCTTTTCCATCAATGCCATTGGGTTGAAGCTTCCCATTCCCTCCCCCCCAGGCTCTGCACTGTGAGAGGTGCCTATTATACAACTCACATACCACTGCTAAATGCTCTAACCAACCAGTTTGTTCTCATTGTCATGGACTTCATCTCCTTCACCAATGCTCTTGCTTAAGCTCTCCTTCCCTCTGCAACACTTGCCATCTTAATCATCCTACATACTCCTCTAAGTGTCAGGGTAAACCTACCCCCAAAACTGATGATCCTGCTTTTGTTGCTCCAGTGCATACCACTGATACCATTACCCCTCCGGACAACTCTGCTGCTATGTCTCCTACCATGGAGGATGTCATCCGTTTCATAACATTAATACTACAGAATGTCCTCCCCTTCCAACGTACTTTCGTTCTAGATCATATTATCCGTGCTGGTAAGACTGTCTTTCACCTTCACATGCAGACCATTTATTCTGGACTTAACTCTCACTTTCTATTTCATTGTCTATGGGATCTGGCAGAGACTACAGGTTGAAGTTTTTATTTGTCAATATTCGCTCTCTTCTTCATAACCTCCCCCTCCAGGAGATCTTGTTAGATAGTGGCTCCTATGATTGTGTTCTCCTTAATGAAACTTTTCTGAAACCCACTCAAAGGATCCAGCAGTCAGGGTACACTATTCATCTCCATGATCATCCTATGGGTCGGGCCCAAGGAGG
>NW_013667672.1:202759-205598 GCF_000517525.1 Limulus polyphemus
TCGACCTTTATCGCCGTATCAACTTTCCTCACATTCTATAACACCTTCGACAGCTTTGCACTTGCCATGTTAATAAATGTTTTTGAAACCACAATCTCATCTTCTCCGATGTTCTCACCACCACTGTACCCACTCCGAGAAGCATTTTTGCACCAGCTGATCACCTAATAAACCTCTATATCATGTCCCTCCCAGCTGACAGTCCCGACCACGTTGAGATGCCGATGTCCCCTCTTCCCCCCATTTATCTATCCTGATCCATAATACTCAATATATCTGTTTCCAGTTCCCACACAATCTCCATTATATGATATAGACTGGTTAGTGTTCACCCATCTGCAAATATCACGTTTTCCCCATTTTTCACCTCCTGTGCTGACTTGCACGCCTACCCATCTATTATTCATTTTACCCATTTTTCTTTTTTCGTCACTTGGCTGACGAGAGGGCATAACCCTCTACGGGCCCGCCAGTCCCCATGGGATCGAAATGAAATAACGCTTATGTTGTTGTTCGGAAGTCTCAATCGGTCACTACTCTATAAACCATCGAAACTAAACTTGCCAACAAAAATAATCCGCTGGACAACCAGCTTTTTATCCGACAGGATATCAAAAGTAAAAATAAACAATGAACTATATAATTCCTTCAAATTAGAATCGGGAGTACCCCAAGGCTTGGTTATTAGCCCACTCCTATATATTCTGTTTGTTAATGCCAAACCATTCCCCAAGTTACCTTCAACACACGTGTCACAATATGTCGATGACATAGCTGTATGGAGCATGTTGTACAACCCGCTAACTGCCGCTCAGAAAGTTCAAACAACTTTAGACGCTATAACAGCATGGTGCAACAAGTGGAGAATAATCTTAAATGCCCAAAAAATGCAGGCCGTTATCTTTTATAGATGGTTTCAACTTAAAATAAAAAATAGCCCAAGTTAAATAAAAACTTTATGATACTAATATTCTGTTTACCAAAACTATCAAATTCCTAGGAGCAACATTCAACTCCAAACTATTGTGGACTCACCATATTAGTAATATATTGTGGTGTATCTGTTTCTTTGTTAATTTCCCATAGAATTATTTCTGAGAAACTTCAGCAATACAAGTCCTTTCTTAATTAAAACTAGTTTATTCTTTCTCGATAACAAAACACAAACTTTTTATTACCATCACTACCGCTCACTTGGCTCAATTATCTGTCTCTATATCTATCTATCTGCAATTATCATCTTGCTTTATTTGCCGGGCTTATACACTAAAATAGAGGGTGCCTGGAAAATACCAGAGTTACCACGAACAGACATGATCCTTCTAGAATATGATGACGTGTTACTAGCGTCACGTGACTTCTGCTGTCGCAACACTGCCCCTTCCTTAGTATTGTTCGTCCTGAACAATACCCACTTACATTAAACCAATAGATAATTAACAATAACTTAATTAAATGTACAGAATTTACAGACACAAAATAAAAATTCAACAAAGTCTCTTAATTTTACAGGACGTATCTTCTTCTGTACTTGACTCCATCTCATTGGCTTCTGCTTCACGTGGGTTCATCTGCTCCATTAGGAAATGTCCTATTATCAGTAACAGTCACATCAGTGGTAGTAACTTCATTAATGGTTAACTGTTTCCCTTCTCAAAATTGGGCAGTTTCTTCTTCGACAGTGGCTTTTTCAGGTGACACGTCTTCCTCAGCGTCATTTGTTCCATTGTTCACTTCGTTCCAACTGAAATGTCCTTGACCATAATAATGCCAAAGCTTGTTGGCATGCACCACCTTTGGCTTACCTCGCCGACCACATTTTATTCGAAAGTCACGTCTGAGAGACGATCCACTATGTCATATGAGCCTTCCCATGGAGATAACAACTTGGGAGACTTCCCTTTGGTCTTCCTGGGATTATACAACCACACATTATCTCCTGGTACAAAGCTGACTTCAGTAGATCTCTTATCATAACATAGCTTCATGGAATCAGCAGACGTTTTCAAGTTTGAATGCACTTGAGGGTGAATATCATCCATCCTTTCAAATAACACTTCACCAACTCTGGCACATTTTCACAACTCTTCATAAGGTAGACTTCCTGCTATCAGGTCCACTGGCAACCAAAGTTCCTGACCAGACATCAACTTTGTTGGAGTGTATCCAGTGGCTTCATGCTCTGCTGTTCTATAGGCCATCAACAATGGAGGGAGGAAGACATCCCAGTCATCTTGGTGGCTATTATAAAACTTTGCCAATTCCTGTCCAAGTGTCCAATTCTACTTTTCTACCATCCCATCAGATTGTGGGTGAAGTGGCCTTGTCATGATCTTTCGTATGCCAAACAACTTGCAGCATTCTTGGAACACAGCTGATTCAAAGTCATGGTCGTGATCTGAATGCAGTTCGTATGGCATATGAAATCTGAAGAAGAAATCACAGTTGTAGCTTCCTGACTTGTTATTGCATATGCCTCAGGCCACATGGTGAAATAATCCATCACCACACAAATGTAAAGCACGAGTTTAAAACAAAAGACCAGCAATGTCAACAGCTACTCTTTCCATTGACGTGCCAACATGATATAACTTCATTGGAGCGTGTCCCATATGCTTGGGTCCCCTTTTAGCACAACATGTACTGCAGATCCTGCACCATTCTTCCACATCTTGCCTCATACCTATCCAGTAAAATCTCTGTCATAGGTGCCTCAATGTCTTTTTAACTCCGAGATGTCCTCCTGTTAAACTATCATGGGATTGACGCAGCACAACTTCCTGTAACTTTCTCGGTATAACCGTTTGCCAGGTTGTCACTTTCTCATCTGCAGTTTCCC
>NW_013667672.1:206168-210704 GCF_000517525.1 Limulus polyphemus
CCGATCCAATGTGCCAGTTGTAACCAGCGTAATGCAGCATGGTCTGTCCTGATGGTAAACCTAGCTCCATAGATGGAAATATGTCAGACTCTTTACTATAGCAAGGAGTTCCCTCCGTGTCACACAGTAGTTCCTCTCTGGTCTATTCAGGGCCATACTGAAGTAGGCCACCACATGTTCATTTTCGCCCACTTTCTGAGACAACACTCCTCCAATTCTGACATTACTAGCATCACAATCCAATATGTACAGCAGTTAGGGATTTGGAAGCTTTAGAAGTGGAGCTGTGGCCAATTTTTCTTTCAGTGTCTTGAAAGCATGCTGACAAGAAACTGTCCATTCGAACTTCTGGCCCTTTTTGGTCAAATCATTTAGTGGAGCAGCTACAGTTGTAAATCCTTCAAAAACTTCCGGTAATAGATACAAACTTCTTAACTCTCCCACATTTTCTGGTGTTGGCCAATCACACACTGCTTTCACCTTGGCAGGATCAGTTTGCCCACCATGCACACCCAAGTACATTTTACACTTAGCTGTTGGGACTTTCACAATGGGGGTTGGTGGGCATCCCTCAGCACCAACCACTACTGGTTTCCCGAAGCTGACTTATTTGTAGTATTCTTCCTACACTGGGTCCTCATACGTCCTAGCTCTCCACAGTTCCAACAAACTTTTTGGGTAGCAGTCTTTCCTGCTGTGGCATCTTGCCTGTGTTGAAGTTGCCAGCATTGAGCTCTCTTATGTCCTGGTTTGTTACAGTGCAAGCAAAGTCCCTCAAACTTCTCTGAAAGCTGCCCTTGAATCCTGATGACTGTACCAACCTTAGTACCTCTGTGCTGGACTTAACGTAGGATTCAAATTCAAGGGATCTGGCCATTGCATCCTGCATAGTAGAGTGGTGTGGTTGATTTAGTTGCATCTTCAGTTGTGGACTGTCCAAGACATCTACAAACTGATCCCTCAGCAACAACTTGAGGACATCGGGTGGTGCAGATGGGTAGGCCTTGTGTTACATACTTTCCAAATCCTGTGCCAGCTCTTGAAGGCTTTCTCCATAAGCACAGACTCTTGTCCTAAACCTAGCCCTGTAGACTTCACACTGATTTTGAGTTCCATACCTGAGTTCTAGAGCAGCTACCAGTGCTATATAGTTGTGCCTGTCATCTGCTGACAACTGTCCAAGTATTTCCAGTGGTTGTCCCTTCAAGCTCGTTGCCAGGTACACTGCCTTCTGCTCCTCTGTCCATCCATTCATTTCTACCAGGAGCTCAAATTGTGCTCTATATGCTTCCCATTGAATTCCTGTGGCTTCCTTCATACTAGATCACCTCTATTGCTGACATTCATATCTGCATCAGGGTTTAGCTGCAGGGTCTGGAAGGGGCTTCCTGTTGTCTGAGGCTGATTAGGTCCATGGCTAATAATATATCCTCCTTGTGTAAAAGACAGTAAATCATCCTTTAAGGTATATAATTCACTTTGAAATTTAATAAGCTTTTCCATTTGTACTTCTTGTTTCCTTTCTTGTTCCAGTTGCCACTGCTGTAGTATCTCTTCTTGTTCATTTTCTTTCTCCTGCAACCACTGCTGTAGTCTCTCTTCTTGTTTATTTTCTTTTTCCTCCAACAGCTGTTGCAATCTCTCTTCTTGTTTGTTTTTTTTCCACCAACAACTTCTGTAATCTCTCTTGTTTATTTTGCTGTTCGAGCTGTCACTGTTGCAGGTTTTCTTGCCACTGATATAATCTCTCTTATTGTTTCTTTTCTTTTTCCTCCAACAACTGCTGTAATCTCTCTTCTTGTTTATTTTGCTGTTCGAGTTGCCACTGTTGCAGGTTTTCTTGCAACTGTTGTTGTCTCTCTTCTTGTTTCTTTTGGTGTTCTTGTATTGCTGCCATCAAATCTGCTAAGCTGTAGTTAACCCAATTCCACTCAAAGAATACTGAAACTAGCATCAAACTTTTACAAGAAATCCGTCAAACATAACCCATTAACTGAGGAATTCCCAAAATTATCAGTTACCCCAGACACTTGGTGCACCTATATTTCTCCTATGAATTTAATAAAAACCATGTAATATGCCATTAGAGATAATGTGTTATAATCCATATATATCTTAGCTCAGGCACTATCGGGATAGAATATTCAGCATCTGGATAGTGAAAGTGGGTTTTTCTTGGGGTACTTCTGTTTTCCTCCCACATCAAAATTCGGGGTATTAGGATTTTCAGATCAATTGCTGTTTTTTAAAAGTGAAATTGTAGTAACCCAAAACCACCCATAATACTAATCAAACTACAGCACCATTACTGTGATTGATGCCACCCATATCTTCCTAGCCATGTTTAAAATCCACCATGATTTCTTTTATTTTTTTCTCACAATACATATAATGCATGAGCAGGGTGAAGAGATAATTTTTCTGAACAACCCCGATTACTTTTGACCCTTGGTTAAAATTGATATGTAAAATACATTTGGCCTAAGATTAAAAGTTAGAAACTGGATTTTCGATACCTGTGGTGGGCAGAGCACAGATAGCCCATTGCGTAGCTTTGTGCTTAATTTTAAACAGACAGACCATTTTTACGAGCGTACAAAATAAGTGTACACATAAAATGGCGAAGTTTTTAAAGAAATATTACTAAATATTAGTAATTATAAATAAGGTACTGAGAAACTGAACAGATGTTTAATTGAGACCACATAATTTGCCATAAACGCTATTGCTCAATACTTTGCAAATAATTTAATTTAATTAAATGGTGTCCTTTCACCATTTTTTTTTATAACCGTATATATGAGCTTCTACTTGTACACCTGACACAGTCTGGTGGTTAGAATGCTCAACTAGCAATCTGTGAGTTGTGGATTCAAATCCCTCATTACTGAACATGCTTGCCCAATCAGCTGTGGGGATGTTATAGAAGAGATTGCAGTGGCTGGAGCTGACTAGCTGCCTTCCTTTTAGTCTATCACTGCAAAATTAGGGACGGCTAGTGCAAATAGCTGTTCAAACAAACAAACCACTCATCCCTACTGGAGAAAAGTTTGGACAGCCTCTTATCCTTATAAATGTCAGTTTCTTGTTGTGTCGATGTAATTTATAGAACTTAATTTGAAATGTGACTCCCACCTCTTTGTCCTATTCTTTTCTTCTTCATTTTTTAAGTATTTGAAAATTATTTCCAATGATGATTGATAGTTAAATATTTTAGCTTGATAATATATTTTTTTTTCGGAGGCTCTACCCCCATTGGGACAGAGGTAAGTCTAAGGATTTACAATGCCAAAATCAGGGAATTGATTACTCTTGGTGGACACAGGCAATAGCCCAAAGTAGCTTTGCTATGAAAAAAAAAACACATACTCTCTCTCTTCGGAGTTCATTGAAATGTATCGTTTTTACGGATTTGTTTGATCATATTTATGAGGTAGTCACTAGCTTTGAAGAAACCTAGCAGAGGTTGAGTGAGTTAAATTAATGCGATTTTGGAGCCTCACCATGTCTTTACGGTCTACTATGTCTCCAAATTCGGTTATATTCTGTCTGAACCATAAAACTCTGATCGTACAGAAATCCACAGATGCTGCTTCCGACGACTTGACTGACATGTCTTCATATGAAATAACATGAACAATCCTTTTATTCTCAGCTGCTTGAGATACATGATGGTTGAAAATGAGGTATAAGTGGAAGCCTTATCTTGGTGAGCCCATATCCTGTTGGCCTAACTTCCAGGCAGAGATCTTTCTTGACTATGTTGTATACTGTTGCCTAGGGCACGTGGATAACTTTTGGGTTCGTTGATTCTGGATGGAACTAGTGTCCCAAGTTCATTATTATTACTTTGCTTTCCAATACCATTAAGTAAAAGGAATATCTCCTTCTTGGAAATTCTAAATTTCCGATCTGAACCTATCATTATGATCTGAGTGTATGAATATTCTGTGTAAGAATGGGCTGTTCTATACCTATTCCTAAAGCGATCAGTTTTCGGTGTCAGCACATTATCTACGAACCTCAAGTAATGTCAAAATACATTTCTGATACATGTCCTGTCACCGCGACTTCAAATAGGCTATAGTTGTCAAGTGACTTCCTGATTTGTAAATTAAAAATTGTTTTAATATAAGGTATTTAACTGTCTATACGTTTTATTATGGTCAGAATTCAATCACTAGCTGAGTTATATAAATGATACAAGGAAATACATTAGTTGTGGTGTAGATATGTCACTTTCTGTGAAACAAAAGGCTCAAATTCTAAAATGCAGTAAAGTTTATTTCTTTGTAGTTTTGATACAGCTTTCTAACATTGTTACAATCACTTCTACGAGAGTGATAAACTGATTACAAAAGTTGAAGATACCTGATGATACATTTGGCATCTTTAAAGATACGACTTATATTTACTGGGGTTTTTTTTGGCAAAATTTGGCAATAGTGAGTTGTTGTTTTTCATTTAGTTCTACGATGTGATATGTACTTTAGTCAAGATCATTGGCTTTGTGTTATAGCAAACTTTTGCAAAAGT
>NW_013667672.1:211126-215939 GCF_000517525.1 Limulus polyphemus
TATTTAATGACGAAGTTGACAATTAATGATTATTGTGCCATTTTTTTGTATTTGGTGTAGTATTTAATGACGAAGTTGACAATTAATGATTATTTCGCCACTTTTTTGTAATAAACATACAAACATAAGCACGTTTTGCACATACAAAGCATTATGGCAGGAGATACTCAGATCACCTTGCTGTCAATTCAGTATTTCCAAAAAACAGTTTTCTTTAAATAATGCTAAGTGGTTTCATAAGTGATTTTGTAACTTTGTGAATTGCAAATTATTGTTTAGTGATACAGGTGATTATTCCACCCAAGAAACGCCCTTTCTATGGAATATCTTCTGCCACTAAAAGAATGCAAGCACAAAGAGCAGCTGAAACAGAAGAAGAACACAATCAAAGATTTCAAGCACAAGCTGCAAGACAGGCTGCTCAAATACAGGAAGAGACTGGAACAATGTAAAGTTAGACTTCGAGCTCAACCTGAAAGGCAGGCTACTCAAAGACAGCAAGAAACTGTTGAACAGCACAAAGCCAGAGTTCAGTCAGAATCATCAAGGCAAGCTCGATATAGACAACAAGAAACTTCTGAACAGCATCAAACCAGACTTCAAGCACAAAAATTAAGACAAATAACATACAGACAGCAAGAAACAGAAAAGCAACATGATGTACGACTTCAGGCTCAAAGAACAAGACAAGCTCAAACACGATCTAATATTTTTTATTTCTCGCATCACAGCTTTTGTCTTCTTGCTGAATAATTTCCTGAAAAAAATACTGATCTATACATTTCAAATCTACATTTTCACCTTGCAACGCGGGGTAACTCAGCTAGTGATTAATAAATGGGAAAAGTAAAGCAAAAATATATATGAATGATTTTATATATATATATAGAAAATAAAGGCCAGAAAGTCTTACTTTTCCTGTGCTTCTAAGTATGGCATTGATTTAATAAGCCCAAGGTATGGGTCTTCTAGTTTGTTGAATTTTGACATATCTTCAATGTTTCGAGATACCTGAAAAAAATATAAAAATAAATAAAACTAGTCTGTGGTTCCTCATCGTTACCAATATATCTTTAAATATAACTGATTATAAAGCTAATTTAAAGTTAAATCATCGTTACTAGTATGTAAAACATTTAAAAGATGGCAGAACAACGAATTTGATGCCTCGAAATTTCATGAGTAGCTTTATCCATTAAACTTTTATTAAGTTAATGCAGTATGCTGCATATCAGACATATACGTATTATACATAATCCTCACCCTAACTGAAGTAAAACAGCAGATTTGTATAAATTCAATTTTTACTAGAGTCAATCCGTCTCTAGCTAAACGGCTATTTTATGAGACTAAACAAAGGATATTTATTACACAGGAGAAACATGATAATACTGTTACGTCTCCGTTTGTTAATTGATTTTTCCGTAACTTCGTTCCGACGAAATTTTAACGACACAAATCTTTACTTAATAAAACTGGTTTATTCTTTCCGAATATAACTTTACCGATACACTCAACTTCAACAATCGCGCTAAACAAACGCTATAACAACGAACGTCAATAATACTTCTGACTGCAGTTCAATTACTCACTATCTATACACACATTACATTCCCCTCTCTTATATACCAGCCTACTCTATCTAGCAAATACTAGAGCATTCGCCAAGATACGGGATAGTTCTAGAAACAAGAGGGCGTGAGAATTGTCACGTCATCTCGATGACGCAACAATACATTCAACAGTAACATAATAAAACTATGTACTTGTTTATTGTTTCAATAGCTCATAATAACAGAAGCTGTATTTGATTTTATAATATTTAAAAATATATCAAATAAATGGGTTATAGACTAATTTTAAGTTTAAGCGGTTTTTATAGCTCAGAAGTTTACTTGAAATTAAAAACTAATCCCATTTAGTAAATTAGTTTTAAAAGAATGAAAAAAATCGATTCATTTGCATGAAATCATAATATAATCAAGAAGATTATAACAAATGTGAATCCATTTTATTTTGAACGTTTTGAATTATACATTTTATGCAAAAACTGTTCAGTTGTAAGAATAATACAAGACTAGCAGAGACATTTCCGGCCAAAGTATCTTTATCGTAACAGTACTTCTTTAAACATAACATTTCTAGCACAATACAAACGAATTGTAATCCTAGACAACTTTATAAAACTTTAACTTATGTTAGGCCTGAGTTCGATAAAGAGATAAATTAACACTGTAACCTGTGTAATTTTTTTTTTTTTACTTTAGTTTATTTAGGACTAAACTTTACTGTACTTAATACTATCGATAAATAAACTTATAATATTATTCTACGACCTAACGTCAAACCTTTTTTTAAAACTTTGATAAGTTTTTAATATTCTGCTGTACAAAATGGTTAGTAATATACTATTTACATTCTCCTTTTGTTCTTGATTCATACAGCAATCGTAGCGACGCGATCATTGAGCTTTGCAGCTCTCTGCCGCAGACTGTCATCGAGTGAATAATGAACATGCGCAGTTCTAACTACGCATGCTTATGCAACAGGTTCTCGGTCAGAAAGCGTAACGGTCTAATATACAAACAAGCAAAATGATAGTATAGATACTAAAATTCAAAAATAAAACAAATTAATATATATACGTGCGTACATAATACGATAGAAAAGAAACAAACAAGGGCATAGTTAAAAAGTAAATAAAGAGATATTCAACAAATCAAAAGGTTTAAGTCAAAGAAGCTAAATATCAACCTACTCTTAAGCACAATTTATGTTCTTTTTAGTCAAAACTAATAAAATATTTATTCATCTTCTTAATTAAGGTCAAAAATAGTTCCAAACATGCTTTCAAATAGTTTTACAAATTAAAACTTGTGTTCATTTAGATATTTTGAATAAGTAGTTAAAAACAGGCTAGGGACTTGTTAACAGGTTTAAATACTTTTTGTTCGAATTTTAAAAATGAGACGTTATTAGGCCTACAAGCAATTTTATTGTTCGTTTGTACAATGCATATATTCTGTTATGATAATATAACCTAATGTAGGTTGGTTCTTTAGAACGTCACAATAAAATAACCACACTGGAAAATATAGTACATCTAACATTATTATCCCCATCTCCTTTCCGGATCATAGGCTCAAGTTTTGAAGTAGAAACGTTAGGGTTATGAATTACTTAGGCTAAACATTAAACTGTTAGTGTTAATAGCATAAAAATATAAGTTTCTTGATGTTACTACAGACTAGCAAATTTTCAAAGGTTTGAGTGTTAAAAAAGTAAATTATTTGTAAACTTATTCTGATCATAAACATTTATTTGCGTTATAGGTGATAGGCTTTATGGTCTTATGAACATATTTCAAAGTTGAATAACTTATTTTAAATCTATCAACTAAGCCTAATCAAATTAAGGATATCCTATTAGTATTAGCCTAGAATGTTATAAATTTGTTCAATTTTACTAAGTATACTAAATACTTTTTTGTTTTTCAACCTACCTTGATTTTCTTGAACTTCAGTTGAAACAAAAGTATTCTTAAACTTGACTTCCCCACTACATGTAAAGCTAGACCTAGGCTGAAATTAGAACATAGAATTTGCAACAACGGTTCAAAATGTTTGTTCTATAGGAATCGTCATAACTTGGTGGACTACTAGAGAGCGTGCTAAAAAATAACACATTAATGATTATATGAACTATTGTCATCACACAAAGTTAATGGTTCATTTCCAAGTCGCAAAAAATAAATGAATGAAAACAAAGTGAAAAATTATGTTTATTACATTCAATTATTAAATTTACCTAGCATGATAGGTTGTCCATTACTCCTACGCTTTATTCATCATCAATGTCGCGTTGAATGAATTTAACTTTTCAATTTCTGTGCAAGATAAATTATTTATTGTGACACAACAATAAAGTTCGCTAACTGCTTTAATTCAGCTGGCCCTTAAATATTTTAATATTATAAAATATATATAAAAACATACCCGCCTTAATTACCCTGTGCGAAGCCGGGTACTTTCGCCAATCGAATATAAATCGACTGCTTCGATATTTATTTATATATATACACTAGCTGAGTTACCCGGCGTTGCACGGTGAAAATTTAGATGTGAAATGTATAGATCAATATTTTTTCAGCAAATTATTCAGTAAGTAGAATTGTATGCTTGAACATTTTGTAAGAAGTGTTTAGATTCAGATGTAGTGCATATAATTAAAAGGTTCTGGAGGTTCCGAAAGCGCAGGTAATTGAACTTTTCCATTGGTACAACATATTCCTGGTGATTCTTTATCCCACTTTTTTAGCACCACATTTATCACATATTTTAGACATTGATCCAATAGTAACTACTTTGTCAGATGCATAATTATATTGTGGGTTATAGTTAAAAGCACTTAAATTCCACTGCCAAGCAATGAAGGCTCGATATTGTGTTTGAGCTTGTCTTGTTCTTTGAGCCTGAAGTCGTACATCATACTGCTTCTGTTTCTTGCTCTCTGTAAGTTATTTGTCTTAATTTTCGTGCTTGAAGTTTGTGTTTGAAGTTTCTTGTTGTTTATATACAGCTCACCTTAATGACTCTGACTGAACTCTGGGTTTGTGCTGTTCAACAGTTTCTTGCTGTCTTTGAGTAGTCTGCCTTTCAGCGTGAGCTCGAAGTCTAACTTTACGTTGTTCCAAAGTCTCTTCCTGTATTTGAGCAGCCTGTCTTGTAGCTTGTACTTGAAGTCTTCGATTGCATTGTTCTTCTGTTTCAGCTGCTCTTTGTGCTTGCATTCTTTTAGGGGCAGAAGACTTTCC
>NW_013667672.1:215960-219309 GCF_000517525.1 Limulus polyphemus
TTAGCACTATTTAGAAAAACTGTTTTTTGAAAATGCTGAATTGACAGCAAGGCGATCTGAGTGTCTCCCTCCATAATGCTTTGTATGTGCAAAACGTGTTTATGTTTGTATGTTTATTACAAAAAAATGGCGAAATAATCATTAATTGTCAACTTCGTCATTAAATACTAGATCAAATACATAAAAATGGCACCATTAATTTTTTTTTAAAAAACTGGTTATTATGAAGTTATTTTAAAATTTGCAAGTTGAACCGTTTGGTTTCCTATAGCGAACAAATTAACAAATAAACAAACTTCCTCTTTAAAATATATAGAATATACATAAAGAAAATAAAATTACAAGTATTATGTTAAGAAAAGCAAAGGATTTTTTTATACTTCAAATAATAAATTGTATAATTAAAGGTTTAATTTTACATCGAAACCACATCGAAACATTTATTTTTCTAAATGTTGTCTTTGATTTTAAATTGCAAAGTAAGTTGAGTAGTGTTACTTCTCTGTTTGTTTGTTAATTTTCCTTATAATTTATTTCCGATGAAACTTCAGCGACACAAGTCCTTTCTTAAATAAAACTAGTTTATTCCCTCTCAATACAACTTTGCAATACACTTAATTTCCACAGTCACTTTAACTTAAACACACGCTACAATTCACAAGGATTCACGCACTTTACATCCGCACTTGACTTAATTGTCCATCTCTGTCTGTCTGCAATTATATATCTATATCCATGCCGTCACTTCTCGCTGGTCTTATATACTATAAGAGTGCATGTCTAGCAAACGCTAGAACATTCGACAGGTTCCTTGATCTTTCTAGAATTCCAGCGTATGCACACAGTGTCATGCAACTTCTGCTGTCGCAACACTGCTCCTTCCTTAGTATTGTTCATCCCGAACAATAGCCACATAAGTTAAACCAACAGATAATTAACAATAACTTAATTAAATGTACAGGATTTACAAACACAAAATTAAAATTCAACAAAGTCTCTTAATTTTATGGGACGTATCTTCTTCCCTACTGGTCTCTGTCTGGTTGGCTTCTGCTTCATGTAAAGTTCATCTGCTCCATCAGGAATTGTCCTATTATCATTAATAGTCACATCAGTGGTAGTAACTTCATCAAGAGCATTCACTGTTTCCCTTCTCAAAACCGAGTAGAGTTTCTTCTTCAACGGTGGCTTTTTCAGGTGATCAACCCCCATCATGAAAGTCCCAACAGCTAAGTGTAAAATGGCAAGCACACATAGTGTGTACATGACAGGAAAGCTGCATGGTCAAAGGTGCAGCTTTGTCATAGATTCTGCATCTCAGCAAACCCTTGTGAGTATCAAGGTACTGGATCACAAAGGAGTACCAGAAGCCGTACAGAAGCTCTGCAGTGTGACAGAACATTATGCAAGGTTGTGGGGACTGGTGTGGGTAACTATTGAGCTCATAGGCTTAATGGACAGACACAAAGTATACTTGGATGACATTGAAGACCAATGCATATTAGAGTTGGACTACTTACTACCGTGGAAGTGTGAAGTTAATTTTGATAAAATGACGTTTGGGAACAACAAAGGCCAAATTCTAGTAAGTGTTGCTGCTTCTGTTGATTTGCATGTCACGGCACTTAAGTCAACTACATTACCCCCATGTCAGAGAAGATAATTTGGGGTAGGATAAAAGAACATCCCCAAGGAAGCCCAATGCTTGTTGAAGTAGTGGAAGACCCATCCAGGCCAGTGGATTTGAAGATTGGAAGGTTATTTTTGCCAGGTCATCAAGTAGTACCCATAATAGTGGGCAATTTCTTTTAAAGAAGGGGCATTGTTGGGTGTGTGCCAGGAGGTAGAGCCAGTCAATTTTAAGGCAAGAAATACGACCATAAAGAAAGGACATTCTCTCCCAGGACTTTTAACTGACCTCAATCAGAAGAGCATAGTTCATTTGTTATCACCACAGGCTCTTCTGGTGAGGGAACTTTTGGCGAATTATGCAGACGTCTTTTCAAAAGGAGATCGTGACCTCGGCTGCACAGACCTTGTAGAGCACAGAAAAAACACAGGCAATCACCGTCCAATAAAGATCCCTCCAAGGAGAATAGCTCCAGCAAAGCGACAAGAGATGGAGAAGGTCATGGATGGCCCAATTAAGGAAGGGATAGTCGAGAAATCAGATAGTCCTTGGTCAGCTCCCGTCGTGTTAGTCCAGAAGAAGGATGGGACGCAACACTGCTGTGTGGATTTCAGGGCTCTTAACAGTATAACCGAAAAAGACTCATACCCACTGCCAAAAATCGATGATACTCTTGATGCTCTAAGTGGAGCCAGGTGGTTTTCAACTCTAGACTTAAAGTCGGGTTTCCATCAAGAGAAAATGGCTGAAGCAGATAAACCTAAGACTGCATTTAGTTATGGCCAAGGTCTCTGGCAATACCGAGTGATGCCATTCGGGCTCAGTAATGCTCCAGCAACATTTGAGAGGCTGATGGAAATAGTACTGGAAGGCCTACAATGGAGGATAGCCCTAGTGTACCTGGACGATGTCAATGTGTTTGCAACAACGTTTGATGAGGAATTGTCCCGGATAGAAGAAGTATTCAAGCATTTGAAAGCAGCAAAGCTCAATTTCCATTCCACGAAATGCCACTTATTCCAGAAAGAGGTGCTTTACTTGGGTCACATTGTAAGTGGGCATGTTGTGCAAACTGATCCTGCCAAGGTGAAAGCAGTGTGTGATTGGCCAACACCAAACAATGTGGGAGAGTTAGGAAGTTTGTTGGGACTCTGTACCTATTACCGGAAGTTTGTGAAGGACTTTGCAATTATAGCTGCTCCACTACATGATTTGACAAAAAAAAAGGCCAGAAGTTCGAATGGACAGTTTCTTGCCAGCGTGCTTTCAAGACTTTGAAAAAAAAATTGGCCTGATCTCCACTTTTAAAGCTTCCAAATCCCTCAGTACCATACATACTGGATTGTGATGCTAGTAATGTCGGAAATGGAGAAGTGTTTTCTTAGAAAGTGAGCGAAAACGAACATGTGGTGGCCTACTTCAGTCGGTTCCTGAGTAGACCAGAGAGGAACTACTGTGTAACACAGAGGGAACTCCCTGCTATAGTAAAGAGTCTGACATATTTCCATCCTTGCCTATATGGAGCCAGGTTTACCATCAGGACAGACCATGCTGCATTATGCTGGTTAAGATTATTAAAGAACCCAGAGGGACAACTGGCATGTTGGATCGGAAAGATAGACCAGTATAATTATGTTATTGAATACAAAGAAGGAAAATCTCATGGTAATGCCGGCGGACTGAGCCGAAGACCCTATAAAAATGACTGCAGACATCGCT
>NW_013667673.1:0-12633 GCF_000517525.1 Limulus polyphemus
CCTTTGTCAGCATGAGAAAACTCGTTATAAGAATCTTAAGAAGTAATTATGCACATATGAAAAAACACATTCGAGCTGATATTTAACCGAAAAGCATTCTACGTAAGATGATTAGTTCATTATCGTTATCAAGGGAAACCTATTAATAACTACGTGTGTAACATTAGTAGTAACATTAGGTAGCATTTCTGGTTAATTAAAATAAACCCTAGATCTTCTATAATCGTAGAGGTGTGAACCCGGGCTTGACCTCAGCCTGACGAATGTCCTTACTGAAAAGCTTATCCTTCCCTCGCCATTAAGAACCTTTACAGCTTGTAGCCGCTTTGGCGGGTTTCATTATCGCCTGGCCGGCCCCTTTGCCACGGCAGCTTCTTCAGGTGGTCACACTGAAGCGAGGATAACATGTACGCCGTTTGACCCATAAATCTAAGCAGAAATCGTGTTTAGGTCTAACGAAGGCCTTTATATTACGCACCCCGCTCAGATTCAATGGTATTGAATCTTAACTGCTACGCGGACTTGAAAGAACCCGGTAGGCTCCACTTTCTTCAACAGAAACCCGAGATATATTAGTGCACTTTAAAAGTTAAGATAATGTGGACAAGAGTTGTTGGAGAGTTTACCCAACCATCAGCCTTGTCGAGTTCGTTTGTTGTTTTTTTTTCTAAATTAAAAACAAATTAACATTTTAATAGTTTATTACTACATAGTCCCTCGGTGAATCATCGGTAAGTTGACGGACGTGTAACATTTGGTGGCTTTTCGTTAAGAAAACATAAAATTTCGCTGCCATTCTCTTTCTCAAACCATAAAACCTAAGAAATTCATCGATTTTCTTACGAAACTTCTGCCCCCCCCCCAATGACACAGCAGTATGTCTCGGACTTACAACGCTATAATCCGGATTTCGATTCCCGTGGTGGGCAGAAAACAGATAGCCCATCGTGTAGCTTTGTGCTTAACTTCAAATAAACAAACTCTCTCGTGATAAATTCTTCGGGTCGTAATATGCAACAGATTAACCTCCAAGGGTCAGCTACGTGCTGAAAGTTAAATGTGGACCTAAGTCTCAGTAAAGCGGTAGGAGGCGTTGTCTATCAACTTTATTCGGTAATTTCGCTTGGTTCTGACTTATGGTGAAGAACATTAATTTATACTAGTGTGACGTCAACCGGTTTTTGGCTTACTGTTATTATTTAAACAGGGACCATTAATAATCACTTTAATTTATTTTATATGATATTCCATACATTTTTTTTTTGTAATCCACTTATGCATGATACGTTTTAGACTGCCCTCTGGAGGCTCAGCGATAAAACAAACAGCTTTATATTAGAACATCTTCAATGTAGTTGAAACACCAGGTATACACAAGAGCATGTATTAAGTCATCTAGACTGGATTCTAGTATGTTCTTGCTCGTTCTTCATCTGGTGGAATTTTCACTCTAAATCCATAATATAGTATACCACACAAAATCATTTAATGATAATTCTCATGAACTTTAAATTAAACTTGGACGTTACCTGATTATATCTTCCATTTTCGTCTTGTATTTAATTTTATCCCCTTGATTAACAGTGATCTGTTTATAATCAAAGAGCACTTTGATGTATATCGTGGGTATCGTAAGTTGATCACTTGCTGTTTATTTTATGATTTTCGCAACGAAAACATTTCAATTTATGCCGTAAAATACGACTCATACTTTTGGAGTGTCGTCGCAATCAAGGTGGATAAGTCACAACTAACACAGAATGTTGGTAATTAAGTCACTTTTGGAGTGTTGTCGCAATCAAGGTGGATAAGTCACAATTAACACAGAATGTTAGTAATTAAGTCACTTTTGGAGTGTTGTCGCAATCAAGGTGGATAAGTCACAACTAACACAGAATGTTGGTAATTAAGTCAAGTATGTGTATGTCGATTCTTCAAATTATATAAAAAAAAACTTGTGATTATTTAAATAGTTTAGATGATATTATAAGGTTTTTAATATCATTTCAAGCTTTTAGTAGTTGCTTCTTTCATTACAGTAGAAATTTGTTGTTTCTGAAAAACCACTATGTTTCATCCTTCAATAACTAGAATATACTACATCTATATTCAGATAAATTTTTCTATATTTCTGTGCATGTGAACTTGTGGTAGTATACCACAACTGTCACTCTCTGACGGCTTATTCTTGTTTGACCCTTTTTCTGTATCATTGCTCCCCTGGAGTGCGAGTCGTTTTCAAGTCGAGGGATAGTAAAGAGACTTTAACAAGCTAATGTGAGTTAGTAATTGATCTATTTTCCTTGAAAATCTGTAATGGGAATGATCGTTGACGTAGGTATTCTAGAATTGTGGGATATCGCACTAAGAACTTTATCATGCAATATATAATTATTCTTATTTTTGTCTTATTTAGTGTAGACGTGCTTTCCTCTCTCTACTTCTACAGCACCACCAGATAATAATTTCAAATGACCATTGAAACTGACTAGTGTAATAGGAAAATACTCCAGGAGTTAACAGTGAAATTTGTTTTATGCATAAACATTTTGTATTTTAAATCGATTCGTGTTCAATTTATTTTTTGCTTATTGCAAATTATCTGTATCTTATATGCTGAAAATAAATGTATCTTAATCAAGACATCATTAACTTAAACTTTTATTCATAAAAGCACCTTCCAATAAAGTCGTCATTCTTATTTCGATTAAAATCTTAATCGAAAGGTTGAAACAGCACAGTTTCATTAGGCTTAGAGAATACGCTGATGTTATGTCAAATGGCACGTTATAAAAGATTGTCTTTGTTCTCTGGGAATTTTTAGGATGCTCAGAAGCTCCTTTAAGACGTAGAAAAATGACGATATAACCAAATTAAAAACAAGCTTTTAATCATTATACAATCGACGAATTTTTATCTATTTGGCCAGAAGGCTTAACTAAAAGCCACGTGGGAAATGTCACGAGGCACGATTAATTTATCAACAAATATAAATTTATTGTTACTCCTAACAAACTCTTGAAAATATGTAGAATACAGTCTTCTGTTTACTCAAAGTAACTTGGTTTCCAATCGTTCCTAAGATCAGTACACCGTACCGTTAAATTAGAAGTTTTCTGAAGAGATGAAAGGCAAGCTTGGACGAGATTTGAATCCTAGTCGAAATCAGTTTTTACTTCTTGAAAAGCATTCTAAATTAATATATATATATATGTATACAAACTTTACTTCTAGTCTTACCAGTCAACCCTGACGTATAATGATATTTTTAAAGATTAAGATTTCTAATGATATTTTTGGGGATCCTGATTTCTAATGAAATACGTAGCCTGATTTTTAATGACGTATCCCGATTTCTTGTGATATTTTTAGGGTGCCTGATTTCTAATGATATTTTTAGGGTACCTGATTTCTAACGAAGTATCTTGATTTCTTTCTTTGTTTGTTTATAGTTAAACACAAAGCTACATAATGGGCTATATGTGCTGTGCCCACCACGAAGATCTAAGCCCGGATTTTAGCGCTGTAAGTCCGCAGACGTACCACTGAGCCACTGGGGGGCGTCTTGATTTCTAATCATATCTTTAGGAAATTCTGTACTTTTGGTCGAACTCAAAATCTTATTGGTTTGGAAGTCATTTATTCATTAAAAGCTCTTTTCTGCAAAATTAATCTACTTTCTTATTGCTTTTTTATATTTTTTTCTTCTATTTTTTATGCATTTTGCTTTACATTAGAGACAGTATCTCATATTTTTACAGACTGTTTTCTTTTTGGACCTTCATGTGTATAATTCGCAGGAGAAACTGTATTTAAGAGTAAGAATAAAAGACTGGACACAATGACAAATTTTTTATTAAACTTGAAACACAAAAACAGAGTGTGTACTTGTACTTACTTGGATCAGCTCCCTTTCTCACGATCAGACTCACCCAAACCAGTTACGATCACAAGCCGAAAAGAACTGTGCGCTTTGAGAAACAGCCCAAGACTGTCTAGAAACCGAGCTTTCAGTTTGTAAAGAAACCTTGGTTTCCTTGTCCTGGTGGCATCAACACGTTACTGGTCACTCTCTCTCGCCCAGTCAGCCAGCGAAATGACCTGGAGCCTTTTGACGGGTTAAGAGGGTGACACTCTATAATGGCCTATATGATAGATGGAACTAATAAGCCACAAGATGAGCTGATTCGGAGCTGGATCTGAGCCTTTTGAAGGGTTAAGAAGGTGACATCCTATAATGGCCTATATGATAGATGGAATTAAAAAGCCACAAGATGAGCTGATTCGGAGCTGGATCTGGTGTTTTATGTTAAACATTCAGAATTAATAACAAATATAGAACCACTATTAAGACTAGTGAAAGAAAGAAACTTATTCTATATTCATATACCACATATGTACCCAAATTGTAGTTCCAAACACCTTAAGTTTTTGTGTTTGTTTTTTGTTAAGCGTATACCTATACAATGAGCTGTCTGTTCTGTGCGCATGACGAGTACCGAAACCCGGTTTTTTAGTGTTATAAGCCTGCAGACTTACTGTTGAGTCACTGTTTTCAGGATTTTCATGTGAGCAAATTCGCTTTACATTTCTTTTCGTTTGTATTTATAATGACAGTAATAACATACATGCCCCCCAGTGGCACAGCGGTATGTCTGCCGACTTACAACGCTAGAAACCGGGTTTCGATACCCGTGGTGGGCAGAGCACAGATAGCCCATTGTGTAGCTTTGTGCTTAATTCCAAACAAACAATAACATTCATTTTCGTTCGAGATATATCATCTGCCAACTTTTATATTATTAATAGCGATAGTCAACAAATCAGTCAGCCAGTTAACAGCTTGACTGGTCAGCAAATGTAATCAAGTTGGTCCTGTAAATGAAGTCGGTGACCTACAATAACTGTGTCGGTCAAGTAAGCCAGAGAACACCCATCCTCTTATCAAGGTCATTTATCATTAGGGGCACGCGCTAACGTCATCCACAGCCTAGTGCCAATAGAATTAAGTGGCAAATTATAGCTGCCCAGTGGTCAATAGTTGAACAGAAACCGATTAATGCTGGTGATGATATTCCGTACAAAGAAATTTAACCTTGTTCTAACTACGACAGTGCAAAGTTAACGATTACATTACAAAAAATGAAATCAGGATCTGCGAGCGTCGTATACTAGTGGCTTTAATTTTATTTACCGTATTTATGATTTGTTGTTGTCGTCTTCCCCCAATTCAAACACTTTATGAGATAAAGGATGTTATAATTTGAAAAGTATGAATACATTTTTTTAAAAAACGTGAGTTGATTGGACGGTGTGTTCATCGTCAAAACACTGACTCAAATAGTTTTTTTACAACTCAAATAAATTAAAAAACACGAGTTGGTTGAATAATTCGGTCATCGTCAAAACTCCAACACATTTCTCTAGATGCTTCTACAACTAAAATAGTTTATTTCTCTTACGATCAATTGTTACGATAAATGAAAAAGTTCAAACAAAATAAATTCAAAAGTAGTAAAAGTCACCTTCTTTCTTTCATTTTTTCATCGTCTGTTTTTCGTCAAGGTCATCGGGCAAAGCCCAGTTAGGCTTATAGTTATACACTCAAATAAAGATTTTTTACTTATTATTCTGAATTTAGTACCGGTCTAAGTTCAAGGATGCCCCCCCCCCCAGTGGCACAGCGGTATGTCTGCGGACTTACAACGCTAGAAACTGGGTTTCGATACCCGTGGTGGGCAGAGCACAGACAGCCCACTGTGTAGCTTTGTGCTTAACTTCAAACCAACAAACATCAAGGATGGCGAAAGTTTTTTCGTTTTTTATGTGTAGTTCTTGTTCAATCGTAGCTCGCTATGTACATGATAATGGATTACTGGCATGTCTCAAGCTCAGTTTTATTTAACGCTCAAAAAGTTATTTATTTATTTCATTATTCAACACCCCTATACACTTTTTCCAATCACACGAAGAATAGTTAAAGACCCATTAAATTCCAGATAATTAATACATCAGTGAAATTAGACAGGAAGTAACTAAAAAAAGAGAAAACATCTTCATCTGTGTATATAAACCTGATTGGGTTTTGCCTAATAAACTTATAAAAAAAATGACGTAAATAGATAAGTTCTTCTTTGAAAAGTTCAACCTCTGTTACTTACGTACTTCACTGATTTTGGGAAATCAATCTACTTACCATTCTCGCGATGTATCTTGTTCACATAGTTACTACTAGATGGCAGCACAGAAAAACAAGTCCGTAGCCTACTTGCGGCATTTAAGATAGACTTTGTCACATTATTGCTACTTAATGTTTATGAAAGCCATTGTGCATATTCTATGGCATAGTATAGCAAGATATTGGCCTTATTCAATAGCCATAAACAGAATATGCTTATAAAATAGTACGGATGAGTCTAAAATGTTTCTTACAACTACAATGATAATATTTTTCCTAATAATTTTTTCTATTAACTCTGAAAACTAACAAATACGTACGAAGAAAGATTCTACGAAGATGTTTGAAAAGCAACAGCAGGGCTATATGGGTAAATATAGGGCGATTCTCTTTAATAAATATCCTTTTCGTCCAATAAATCAATGGTGTTATTATTGTCTGTATCAGTGGCGTACCTACAAAAGATACTACCCTCCCTATAGTTGTTACCATATAATTGTAGTTACGATTCTGGTTGATTGGTATTATTAACTTAACAGAATAGAGCAACCACCTTTTAGTTCAAATAAATTAAACTGTAGTTCTCTTCTACTGTCGGCAATTCTTTGTCAGGTCCTTGGGGCCCCATTTTGGCTCCCCCCTTGCAATCGCAATTGTGGGGGCATACTTACGCCACTGGCCTGTATATATATGTGGAAACATGATATAAATTCTGGGCATTTATCTTCATTATTAGGCCTGCCATGGCCAGGTGGTTAGGGCGCTCGAATCACGATCTGCGGGTTCGCATCCCCGTTCCACCAAACATGCTCGCCCTTTCAGCCGTGGGGGCGTTATTATGTGATGGACAATACCACTATTCGTTGGTAAAAGAGTAGCCCAAGAGTTGGCGGTGGAAGATGATGACTAGCTGCCTTCCCTCTAGTCTATCACTGCTAAATTAGGGACAGCTAGCGCAGAGAGCCCTCGTGTAGCTTTGCGCGAAATTCAAAATAAAACAAACCAAATAGAATATCATAGCTGAAAATATATCTGTATTACAGATCCAGAGGATTACGATGTAATTTTTCACGTGTAGCATAACTATAAACAGGAGAAAACTAAAATTTTATAAACATTTAAAAATCTATTTTTTACTTACAGGTAATTCTGTGAAAAACCATCGTTATTCTTACAATGTAATTTGAAATAGCGATATCAGCACATCTGTTCAGTTATGTTTTGAATAAAGTCACTACGATGTAATGTTTTTGAATTATTGGAAGATTGGCAGTCGAAGGCGCAAGAATTTAATTTTAAGCTAAAGGAATAAATTTATTATGAATTTCCATTCTCTCGTTCTGAAAGACAATAATTGGTTTTTTGTTCGAAAATTTCATTGTACAGACAACGTCAGCTGCTTCCGGGATCCACCAATTTTAATGTAAAATCAATTCACCATCTTTGGTATCTGTATCTGAACTGCCAAGCCTCCAGCAGAGAGAGTTTGAAGTCTCGGACGTTTAACGTCGTCTTTGATGACAGGTCTGACTTCAGTAATCGTATTACACAGTGATCTCTGTAAGTAGGTTCGTGAATATGTCTAATCCAAGATTGGCCCCCTGCTGTAGATAGTAACCTGTCATTAATCCACGATACCTGTTTGAATCAACCCCTCCCGCTTCTTCTGTCAGATTCCAAATTATACAATCGAGCAAGAAAAGAGGAAAACAAACAGACCAATTAGAGTGGACCCAGAATTTGTGAAAGAAATGAGTCTTCTACACTTTGTTATTGTAGCATCTGGATTTTGAATAAACGTATTTAAAATCGAGTCCAGCAAGTGCTAAGACATAATTCAACACCTACTTTTGCAACAGCGAAGCTGTTGTAAATCAATAAATAAAGAAGCTTGTCTTACCCCCGAGGAAAACCTAGAAGTCAAGAAGAGTAAAATGGTCTGTCCAATGATCTACAGCAACTAGTGACTTCAGTTCCTTAGAGACGAAACATCGCTTTGTTTGTTTGTTTTGAATTTCACGCAGAGCTATACGAGGGCTATCTGCGCTAGCCGTCCCTAATTTAGTAGTGAAAGTCTAGATGGAAAGCAGCTAGCCATCACCTCCAACTCTTGGGCTACACTTTTACCAACGAATAGTGGATTTGACCGTCACATTATAATACCTCACGGCTGAAAGGGCGAGCATGTTTGTTGGGATGGGGATTCGAATCCGCGACTCTCAGATTGCGAGTCGAGCGCCCCCTAACCACCTGACCATGCTGGGCGTGAAACATTACTGTCCTTCTGTTTGATACACAGTGGACTATCTGTGCTGTGCCCAACACGGGTATCTAAACCCAGTTTTTAGCGTATTAAGTCCGAAGACGTACCGCTTTGCCACGGGGGGGGGGGGGGAGCACTATCCAACTGACGTGTTTTCAAATAAACAAGTCTTCTCATGCGCATTCTGTACGTGTATAAAAGTAGTTCTTGTCGAAACATTTAGTTTCTAGCTATTCAGGAATCGTGTTAAGACCATCAATAATCATCAGCAGAGGTTTTTAACTCCGAAGACCATTTTTTGACAGGACACTAAATGACTGTTTAATTAATAAAGTATCTTGAAAATAAAAAAGTTCTTTCAACGTTTATTGTGTAGCTTAACGTAGTCACGTGTCGATTGGCGCTTATTTACAAAACAACGTCTGTAAACTAATTAACTACCATGGCCTAGCGAGCTACTAATTGAAATCATACGTCTAAACACATTCTGTTTGTGCTGAGAAGAGATGGCTTTGACCAATTTTATGTATCTACTAGATATTAACAGTTGTAAGCTTCGGTAATGTGTCTGTAAATTTGTCGTTTCGCTACAGTTATAAACTTTTGTATTATTTCGTGTTCTCTTATCTTTAGGATTATTGTGATCACCTCTTCCATCTGATTGCGCTGATAGATGAAAAACAATTTTTTTATGTAAGTTCAAGTGTGCATGAATCTTGATCTCCTTATTGCTGAATTACTTAATAGTAAGTAATCAATTTTGTTATTTGATATCAAGAAAAATCTGGAGTTTCAGCTTCTATATTAAAAATGTTAATAGCGCCTTCTTCTTCATCAAGTATTTTGTTATCAAAATTCAGGGAACTGTAGGCCATTTTGTTTTCCTGCGATACCTTGAGAGTGAGAATATACAATGTTTTGGAAACCGAAACTAAAACGACCTCTGAATTTTTTGTTTTTGCTCCAAAATAAAATTTTAAAGTTTCATACATTTTTACTTTATTTTGTTTGTCTTATTGCAAAGCCACATTGGGCTATTTGCTGTGTCTACAGCGGGGAATCGAAACCTGTATTTTAGAGTTGCAAGTCCGTAGACTTACTTACCTTTGTCACACAGGGGACGTTTTTACTTTAATTAAACAAAGGAAACCTCCTAAATGAAGTAACGCACTTCCTATCATTACTAGAACTAATAATCACTTAACAAAGTATTTTATGCAAAACAGAAAAGTTCAAATTGATTTTTTGTTTTCGTGACTTACTTTGATGATGATGATAACGGCCAGATTTTCTAGTGAAAACGAACCAAAGTTAATTCTAAGCCGTACATATGAAATGTTCTCTTCATCTTTCCGTCTTTATATCTAAAGTAATTTTATTTTGATTGCAATTGTTGTTACACAAACCTTTCGTAACTGTTACAATTGTTACCATGAAATTATACAAGCATAATTGTAGCTACTTTTGGCTGAAGAACAGTCTATAATATCAAACTCATGGAAAATGAAAAACATAATTCTTTCTTTATTCATTCAACGTTTCGACAAGGATTTGTCATCATCAGGTACCTGATGAAACGTTGTACATTTGCTGTCATGTTAAACTTATATTAAAGTTTTTCTTCATTACCCATTCAAGCCGTCTCCAAGCATTATGAGTCTCAAAGTGGGTTCCTTGACATCGAATATAATTCTCTCTATATTCATTCATTATGTGTATATGAATTTCTCTTTTCAATTCACACTACTTTGCCCCCCCCTGGAAAACTTTGCCCCCAAACTATACAATAATATGCACTAACTAGCTAAGGAGGATAGTGCTCCCCCCTCCAGTGGCAAAGCGATAAGTCTGCGGACTTATAACGCTAAAAATTGGGTTTAGATACCCGTGTTGGGCACAGCACAGATAGTCCACTGTGTATCAAACAGAAGTACAGTAATGTTTTACGCTCGGCATGGCCAGGCTGTTAGGGGGCGCTCGACTAGCAATCTGAGAGTCGCGGATTCGAATCCCCATCCCACCAAACATGCTCGCCCTTTCAGCCGTGGGGTATTATAATGTGACGGTCAAACCCACTATTCGTTGGTAAATGAGTAGGCCAAGAGTTGGAGGTGATGGCTAGCTGCTTTCCATCTAGACTTTCACTACTAAATTAGGGACGGCTAGCGCAGATAGCCCTCGTATAGCTCTGCGTGAAATTCAAAACAAACAAACAAAGCGATGTTTCGTCTCTAAGGAACTGAAGTCACTAGTTGCTGTAGATCATTGGGCAGACCATTTTACTCTTCTTGACTTCTAGGTTTTCCTCGGGGTAAGACAAGATTCTTTGTTTCTTGATTTACAACAGCTTCGCTGTTGCAAAAGTAGGTGTTAAATTATGTCTAAGCACTTGTTGGACTCGATTTTAAATACGTTTATTCAAAATCCAGATGCTACAATAACAAAGTGTAGAAGACTCATTTCCTTCACAAAACCTGTGAGAAAACTTCCTGACATACCCCCCCCCTCCTTCTTACCAACCAACAATGTGGATGATCTGCCGAATATGGGAACTGCTGCCATTCAGCGGAACTCCTGCAGTGATGCGAAATGGATCCGTCACCCGCAGCTTTAAACCAGGTTAACCTTAAGAGGACAATAGCAGCAAAAAGTTGGGTTGGAACTTTTAACTGGGAAGGTTGTGCAGAAGCTGAATGGGTGATGTTTGTTGGCTTTCTATGACATTGTAAAGTAAGATCAACGCTGATATGTATGCTGAAAAACTGTCTCTTTCTTGTGGACTCCCTTGAAGATGTTGCTG
The DNA here is from genome assembly GCF_000517525.1 of Limulus polyphemus. NCBI lineage: Eukaryota > Metazoa > Arthropoda > Merostomata > Xiphosura > Limulidae > Limulus > Limulus polyphemus. The sequence continues at coordinate 11,242 of NW_013667673.1, forward strand.
AAGGATGAGCAAGATAGAATTAAATAATGATTGCACTTACCTAGTCTCGTGTTTTAAACAAAGAGATATTTTAATACAAAGGGTTAAATTGTCATATATTGCCTTGTGATGCTAGATAAAAATGAAATAATGACTGCACTTACCTAGTATTGTATTTTAAACAAAGAGGTATTTTAATACAAAGGGTTAAATCGTCGTATATTGTTGCTGAAGGAGGAGCAAGATAAAAATGAAATAATGATTACACTTACCTCGTGTTGTATTTTAAACAAATAGGTATTTTAATACAAAGGGTTAAATCGTCGTATATTGTTGCTGAAAGAGGAGCAAGATAAAAATGAAATAATGACTGCACTTACCTAGTGTTGTATTTTAAACAAATAGGTATTTTAATACAAAGGGTTAAATCGTCGTATATTGTTGCTGAAAGAAGGAGCAAGATAAAAATGAAATAATGACTGCACTTACCTAGTGTTGTATTTTAAACAAAGAGGTATTTTAATACAAAGGGTTAAATCGTCGTGTATTGTTGCTGAAGGAAGAGCAAGATAAAAATGAAATAATGACTGCACTTACTTAGTCTCGTGTTTTAAACAAAGAAGTATCTTAATACAAAGGGTTAAATTGTCATATATTGCCTTGTGATGCTAGATAAAAATAAAAACAATATAGAAAGGGAGAAAAAGTGTCTTCAGTAAACTAGTTCTAAATATTGTATTTTTGAAACTTGTCATACTAATAAAGAAAAGGAACTTTAAACAATTTTGTACGCTCCACTTACAATATTTGTATTCATTATTCTGTTCTCCAGACTAGCAGTGGGCATGCGTAAAGCGAAATCCTACTGACCATTAAAATTAGTTACTTTTAGTTTGAACTAAATTAGCAACTCACAATGAAAAATACTACTATTTTATTTGCAAATAGGAATATAAGTTCTTATATATATATGTGTGTGTGTGTTTAATTAAAGTAGCTGCATATTTGGCGGCGGATGTTGCTGACTGTTTGCATTCCCTCTGGTCAGTTTACTCATGCCTGGTTTCAGCTTTTCTGAACTGGGGGGGGGGGAGCAATGAAACATATAATGAGGATAAATCTAAAATAAATTTTGAATTAACTTGAGGGGAACCAACGACATTTCAGGGAGGCCCGTCCCTCCTCCCCGATAGCTCCAACCCTGTCAGCTGTTTTAAATAAAGGTTGGTTATACCAGAACCACAATGTCTTTAATTTGGCCGTTCAGCTCACGTGACGCATAAGGTGGCAATTAAAATACTAATACCCTATTTTTACGAGTTGTTTATTTACAGATTATTAAATATTGAACAATACTAATAACTAGATGTACTTCCGCAGGTTCTCCGAAAGTGTTCTGTTTCAAGAGTAAAT
>NW_013667673.1:13570-27322 GCF_000517525.1 Limulus polyphemus
GTCATGCTGTGTTATAACCTACAGAGTGCATAATTCTTCTCGTGATTCATGGCATGCGCACGTTTTACTGATGTCACGACAGTACAAATTGCAAAGTTAAGCGTCCCCTATTTGACGTCATTTTAATGTCTACTGACTAACTAACAAACAACACACTACTGTATAGTGGTAAGACTGGTTAAAACAGGTGACCCCTCAAAGCAGTCTTCGGCCCCCTTTCGGGAAAGTTACACCCACCATTACAATAAAGGGAGAAAATAAAACGAGAACAGTGAACATAAAACAAACTATATGTTTCAAACATTTCATTCATCACCATGGTATTTTTTGTGGCTCTCTTTTTTGTTATGTGTGTTTTTTTAATAACTAATGACTCAATGACTGTAAGTAACTTTAGCATTTGGTGTTTTTGCTTGAATATTACGAAACAGCTACAATAGAAACATGTTATTCTTTTTCTGTTCAGAGTAGGAGGAAACAGAGCTTTTGTGATTATAAAGCCATTTCTGTAAATATAACTTTGATTTGTTGTTGTTAAGTACAAACTACACAGTGGGCTATATGTGTTTGTCATGACATAAAAGACTGTTTAGTTTAAATATTATTGATTAATATATTTTGTGAGTGAATATTTTATTATTAATTAGTTTGTTATAATAAGAGTTAAAAGCAGACGATTGTAGTAAGTTATGTTTATAATTCATTGATGTTGAGACTATCGAACGTCGCGTGCAATACATTGACGTCGAGAATATAGATATTTCTAGAAGGCCAGACGATTAAGTAATAAAGGTATAAATAGTGTGAGACGAGCGAAAACTGCAGACAGACAATAGCAGAAGAAAGTAAAGCTACGCGCAAGGAAAGGTTCGTCGTGAAGTTAACTACTGTAGAAGTGATAGGCCTAACGTTTAATATGTTAGAGCAAGACTAACAGTAGAAAAGGAGGTAAGAAGAATAACTTATTCCGTAAAAGCGTGTTTCTAAAGTAATTGAATCAGCCTGAGTGCACGTTGACAAAAAGAATAGAGGATACTTTGAAGAAAGAAGACCGAACAATTACGGTAACTAGCGCCACAATTGTAAGTGAATCACACACAGAATACTACTAGGATTATACAGTGGTAAACGGCGATAGAAGAAAACGTGAACGACAGCGGAAATAAGTAGGCCTATTATACGCACAACTGTAGTAGTAACGAAAATAGTGTAGAGATTACAATTACACAATACAACCGTGTCAGGTGGTTTTGATAAACGGGTAGAAAGAGGATCTCATCTTGGGTTAAAAGACGGTGGACTACGATAATTGGTTAAACTCAACAAGAACTAGAGAGAGAGAGAAGAGCGTAGACATAGAACAGAAGAAGAAAGACTAAAAGAAGAATAGAAAGGATAGAAAGGAGAGGCTGGAAATAGAGAGTATGAGAATACAAATTGAGAGAGAAGAAAACTGCAAATAGAGAGAAGAAGACACAAATTTAGAAAGAAGAAAAAGAGAAAGAAGAGAGACTACAAATAGAAAGAATAAGAGCACAAATTGAGAAAGAAGAAAGACTACAAATAGAAAGAATAAGACACAAATTGAGAATGAAGAAAAAGAGAAAGAAGAGAGACTACAAATAGAGAGAATAAGAGCACAAATTGAGCTAGCAAAACAAACCCAACCAAAGGAAGAAGGACCCAAGAATGACAATGAAGTCAGGGCTAGCCGCCTAAGCTGCCCAAATTTGATAAAGATAAAGATGACATGGATGCTTTCTTGGAGAGATATGAAAGATTCGCCCAAAGTCAGAACTGGGACTGAGTAGTCTGTTTCTGCCCACTTCTCACAGAAAAAGGCCTACAAGTATATGTAGGCATGACGTCAGAAGATGTCATGGACTAAGTGGACTTTTAACAAGAAGAGAACTATATATATATATATATAGTGCATGATATATCTATAATCTCTGTAGAGTGAAGAATTTGTTGTCTGTAGTGTTGAAAACAAGTGAAATGCGTGCTATTCATTTATTGTTGAATTTATCGCTAACAAGTCACAGACACCTACTGTAGAAGAATCCTAAGCCTAACAACAACAACATAATATATATGTATATCTATATACTATTAAGAAGTTTAAGTAAAAGCCTTTTAATTGACAATTGGCGACCAAACCATAGCCATAAAATTTGACAGTGTTGTTTCATTCACAGGTATCGAAATCCGGTTTTTAGCGACATAAATCTTCAGACATATCGCTGAGCCACTTTGGAGGCTAATATAATAATCTCTCTCTCTCAAAAAAAAGAGCTTTTAAAACCCCTATATTTTACTCATACAAAAATATAATAAAAATCCAGGAGATAAAAGGTGAATATTCATATAAAGATATCCTTGATAAATGACTTACTTCACAGTTATTGTGAGATAAAATATATTTAATAAAAACAACTGTTTTAACATTTCAGCTCCTAGTAAGTTGCGTGTCAAAACCACACCAGATTTGTATAATTTTCCCACCTGCCGTTAGGGTTACTCGCTAAACCCGAATTCTTTGAAGGTGAGATATTCGTGTAAGAATGCAGTAGATGTGGATGTGAGTTAACCTGGCCTCAACCCTGACATCATCTATTCCACACGCGGCAGTCGGGAATATACTGACCAGGGGTTGTCACGGACAACCACGCTGACGGACGTAGTATACTTGCAGCGCATGCGTGCAGGTGTGAAAATTATAAGCATGTCGAGAGCGTAATTATGTTTATCAAAAGGTGCGATCTGAACGTGAGATTGCGTCTTTAAAATTAGCGTGTAGCAATAAAAGGTTTGGCTTTACCGCCATCACAGAACCACGTCGCTTCTCGTGTAGATAGAACATTGGCCGATTTACCTTGGAGTATGACGATTGTATGAACATTGAAATGTTAGGCGTAATAAGCATGAAAAAAAAAGGTTGTGTTATAACGTTTTCTTCCTTTTTGTATCCGACGCTGTAACTCAACGTAAAGGTTTTGCGGAATTACCATCGTGATGTTGAGAAACTTGACTTCTCACGTTGCTAACAAGTGCAGTGAATCATAAGTACAGAAAAGTGACATAAAATTCAAAGTAGGCGATAATAAAATGGCATTATTTAGGCGTTTTTTTTCCAGCTCTTGAATGAAAATAATTCGAGATTAAAACATCATAAATAGGGGGGAAAAGTCTTGTTTGTTTGTTGGGAATAAAGCAGAAAGCTACACAATGGACTATCTGTGCTCTGCCCACCACGGGTATCGAAACCCGGATTCTAGCGTTGTAAGTCCGCAGACATACCGCTGTGCCACTGGGGGGCACACACTACATCACCCGCATATCCGTTTACAGAGTAGAACTTTCTAACTAAACAGTTTAAAAGAATAGCTATGTGGTTGTACAAAATCTGCAATCCTGGTCACTGTTTGGTATCTAATGCACGTCATATATTCGATAAAACAGTTCCAGTAAATATTTTTTTAGAAATATATACATACTAGACATATTTATTAAAAATTGGAAACATTAAATAAGGAGAATGGAGATGAAAGTTTACATTAAAGTATTCCCTTCATTGAGAGACTTCAGAAATTGTGTTCTTGAGTTGGTGTATTCCTAACATTATATGAGTAGGAGTGGAGTAAAGTTTTTAATTATAAAATGTTCTTTATTGACAGTTTGTTTTGTCGGATTTCGCGCAAAGTTATTCAAGAGTTATCTGTACTTGGCGTCTCTAATTTTGAAGTGAAAGACTAGATTGAAGGCAATTAGTTCAAAACGCCCACCTGGCTACTCTTGTAAGACAGAATATTGGGATTTTGCTGTCACTGTTGTAACGCATCCACGGGCTCAAAGTGCTATCCGGATTATAAAAATTGTTTTGAAAGTAATGCCACGCGAGCCACAGAATTTTATCCTTACAGTCTGGCAAGTTAACCACTGGTCAGCGCTCGACCATAGTTCAGACAGTTATCTCCTTGAATGGATCTAACCTCAACTGTTAAGTAGATCAGAAACTCAGTTGTCCTCGTTGTTGCTTGGGGTCGAGCGTAGCCTCAGACTGTGAATCTGAAGATTCGTGGTTCAAGTCCCGTTTCCGCAAAAACTCTCTCTGCCCTTAGAGATTGTGGGTGACAGCAAAACCTACTATTAAAGCAGACAAGAGTAACGACAACAAAAAACCTTGGCGATGGCGGTGTGTGATGTTTATTAGCTTCCTTACCTCTCGCCTATCACTTCCAAATTAGGGACGACTATGTGCAGTTAGCCCTTTGCGTAGCTTTGTGCAAAAATTATAAACAAACAAATCTGAATGCCACTCTGAATTGGCCCTTAAAACATAACGTGATTTGAGATTCACTCTGGTGTGTCGTGAAACTGATAGTCAACGACAAAAAGTAAATTGACTAGTTAGGTAAAATGGTGAATTATATTAAATAAAAATAGTTTCATTTAAAACATTTTTATGACAATTATTTATACTTTAAGTATTTAACACAATGTTCTCTAATTGATGAACACTTTCGGAATATATTTTTCCAAAGATACTGCTCAAATTCGGGTAAAGTCCCCTGTAATCGTTGTTATCCTGTCACCCTGAAATATAACAACTTCAAAAGTGGACTTTAATTAAGGCAGGATAAGTTTCTTCCTAAAGTATTTCGTGCCTGAATGTTTTTCCATTATTAATTTCGCGTTTACAAAATAAAAATACAATTTTGGTTAATTGTGCGTATTTTTCACACGTGGTAAAGTTTGATTAATGTAAACTGTCAAAACCACACAAAATTTTCATATTTTTCTTAAACTAGCGTTTCGGCCCGGCATGGCCAGGTGGTTAGGGCGCTCGACTCGCAATCTGAGGGTCGCGGGTTCGAATCCACGTCCCACCAAACATGCTCGCCCTTTCAGCCGTGGTAACGTTATAATGTGACGGTGAATCCCACTATTCGTTGGTAAAAAGAGTAGCCCAAGAGTTGGCGGTGGGTGGTGATGATTAGATATCTTCCCTCTAGTCTTACACTTCTAAATTAGGGACGGCTAGCGCAGATAGCCCTCGTGTAGCTTTGCGCAAAATCCATAACAGACAAACAAACAATAAGTTGGTCTAAATAAGTTTCTTGGTAAACATTTGTCGTTAACGATATTATCTCAGTGGACAGAACACATTTAGCCCATTGTGTAGCTTTGCAATAAAATAAACAAACCTACTCGAGGCCAAATATTATTTCAATGGTCTTAAATAAATTCAAACCTCTTACAGAAACGTAAACATACACACCCAGTCACTCACACACACAAAATAGTGAATTCCGGTGACGATAGCTATTACCCGAAAAACTTTCATAACTTATCAGCTTGAAAGTTATCTATTGAAGTTGCTCGTGCTCTTGTTTATTCTAGCAGCTGTGCCGCATCCCGAAACGTTTCTAGTGATTTATAAGTTAAGTAAAAGTTGGTAGCAATGGTTAACGACACAAGAAAAAAAATTTTTCATTTATTGGCAACTTCCAACGCTGTTCGTTGAAACCCGCAATTACCAGTGCGTTATGATATTTCATGAATCAAGTTGTCTGAAGACAGCTTGACAGGATTTTGGTCTATTTTCGACTTTGATTTGTTGTAACTTAATATAAACAAGATAAGAGTAATGTCCCGAGTCGTTGGTTTAAATACACAACCGGGAAGGTACTCGGAGAGTGCAACCCTCCGTTCGCAATGTTACTTTTACTGATGCGGTAACCATCCTAACTAAAATATACGCCTAACAATTCCCCGACCTCAAGGACGCAGGTTTAGGTAACAAGGTCCTCGTTCTATCTCAATGTGTTATCGACTTTTGAGAGTTTTTAAAAACCCAATTTGCTCCCATTATAAAAGAAAGAGGGTATCCTTCAGTGTGACCTTGATCTTTGAGCTACATTCACCAAAAGTTAATCAATTGGTCCTAAGGAGACACTCAACCTTCATACTAAAATTGATCAAAATGATATTAAAGCTTTTCTAGTTATATTGTTCACACACTCAGAGAAATGAAACAAGACCCCCACAGTCGGACGGAGATAATGATATAGCATTTCATCTTCAATCTGCAAATAAATCTGGGCACCCGATGAATAAAATAAAGTTTAGACATTTAAAGGTTAATTGAAATAGTATCCTGATATGATATAAATAGAATGAAAACCGATTTCATCTTTTGACATTTTTCTCTCTGTAGACTATAAGTGTAGGTAATATTTCAGGAATATCACACCTAATTCGTATGATAACGAAACATCCTAAGGGCAAAACAGTGAAAATCACCTTAGGTCACACAATCAAAATGGTATCGTTCACACATTGTATGATAACCAAATTTCCTAAGAGCAAAACAATGAAAATCACCTTAGGGCACACAATCAAAATGGTATCGTTCACACATTGTATGATAACCAAATTTCCTAAGAGCAAAACAGTGAAAATCACCTTAGGTCACACAATCAAAATGGTATCGTTCACACATTGTATGATAACCAAATTTCCTAAGAGCAAAACAGTGAAAATCACCTTAGGTCACACAATCAAAATGGTATCGTTCACACATTGTATGATAACCAAATTTCCTAAGAGCAAAACAGTGAAAATCACCTTAGGTCACACAATCAAAATGGTATCGTTCACACATTGTATGATAACCAAATTTCCTAAGAGCAAAACAATAAAAATCAGCTTAGGTCACACAATCAAAATGGTATCGTTCACACATTGTATGATAACCAAATAACCTATAACTGCTCTTAATTTTCATAATTACTTTCATATGCCAGGTTTACGGGTAGAGATCCAGTTTAATAGATGGCGTATCTGTATTCTATCTGGGTCCCGCCTCCCGAGGTACTTCTCTTGATGTTGCACAGTTAGGTTTACACCATAGTTTAATGTAGCTGCATAACTTTTACGTGCGAAGCTTTTTAATACTAGAAATAAATGAACTTATAACACAAAATTGTTGTTTTTATTTAATTAGACACTCAACGTTTCGCTTTACAGTTTCTTCAGGAGCGTTTCACTAAAACGCAACTGACAGTACAAATCTTCAGTTGGTTTAAATAGTATGTTCTATTCGAATCTATAGCGTGCGTTTGACATATCAAGTAGTAAAGCTCATTGTTGAAAGAAAAGTATTGTTGAAATAATTAACTGTTACCCGAATAAACAAAAGTTCTATCAATATGCACTACAAAATTAAATATTGCGAAGCCTTTTATTTTTCGCATTTTTGCACGAATAGTCGTATGTCTGTATATATATATATAAGTCTACACTATTTGTTATTATCGGTTTTCGTGTTTAACTACTCTGTATGTATTTTAGGTAGAATCCATTTTCCAGCTGATAAATCTGTACTGTTATTACAACTGGTGATTTACTATGTACTGGACGAAAATAATGCATATGACATGAAAACATACAGTACTATTTATAATGTATATTTTCACTTCTGTCTTGTTTTGTAACAATCTATAAACTTTGTGTCTATATATGTATTTTTCATAGAGTGTGTGTGTGTGTGCGTGTGATTGGGTGCATGTATTTAACGGTTAAGCCTACAATAAATCGAACCCTTCTCTGCACTTCATAACAGGCTATTACTAAAACATTTTGACGGGCAGTTACTCATTAAAATAATCAAAACAAATAAATTCCAATAAAAAATTCTGGATTACCTCTCCCAACTTTAATGATATGCTGGGTTTCAACCGACGTACCCTCTTTCAAAACATAAACAGGCAAAAAGTTAATAATAGTTATTAAAATATACATGCAACGCTAGTTTCACTACTACATGCATTAGTATAGCATATATCGTTTACTGAGTACTTTGTATGCTAATGGTCGTCTTTATTTTGTCCTATAATCGAAGGTTCACTGAAATTAATTTCTTGTCGTTCAAGTCTAATGTATTTAAATCAAAGATCGTGCTACCGAACCTCGGCCCTTTTATTACTAATATTTTTTCCCTGTGAATTTTGAATCGGAAACCAGAAACACCAGATAAGGCTTTCAAAATATGATGTGTCTTGTAGAGAACGAAAAAAAATCTTAAATAAAAGTAAATATTTTATCCATAATGGTTTGAGTAATTATTATTTTTATTTTTACTCATAAAAATTTCATGGAATATTTTATTTGTGTGTTCAAAATATAACATTGTATATGAAATAAGTATCCGTCTTATAAAAACAATTCAATCGTTTACACAAAAACATATTTCTAAATTAAAATATATAATATTTAAGAGCAGTTATTTGAGTAAAAAAAAATTATAGCAACGGGTGTTCACCGTGTTGTCTACTTGGATAAACATAGAAATTAATAGAATCGTTTGAAACTGATAATATAATACACCTGTTTGTTTTTATGTATAATAAAGTTACATCATAGAATAGCAGTGAAAGTTAATTTCGATTGAAAATCTCAGTGGCTTTCAGAAAAAAATCATTGGAACGTTTAGAGTTTATAAAAGAGCTGTTACTGGTACTTCCTTGATATTAGTTGTGTAAAATTAAGGATAAGCCAGCGTAAATCACATATAATTTTTTTTTATCTCCCTTCATTTAGGGGCTCCTAGAAACTTATATAGTGAAAATATTTTGTTAAGTAGCTTCATATAGAAAGATGTCGAACATACCCATTATATTTAAGTATTTCTCCTTTGTTTGAATATTATCTTATATTTTTTTAAAACGAAGCAATGAGTTTAAAAATCAACATGACATAGCAGCTTGAGATCCGCCATGCATTGATAGGTGGAGCTTATCTGTGACTTACTCTAGCCACATCTGTATGTTTGTTTCAGAATTTCGCGCTAAGCCCCATAAAGAGCTATCTCCATAACCGTTTCTAATTTTGAGCTGTTAGGAAATATGGAAGGCAACTATTCAACAAGACCCACTGCCAACTCTTGTTTGATCGAATAGTGTGATTTGGTCGTCAATTTTATAAGGCACCAACAGCCCAGAGTGCGAAGCGCATTTTTGCGGACATGGGCCGCGACCCATGAACCTATAAGTTCACAGTCCGTGTACTTTACCAATTAAGTCACGCCCGAATCCACGCCTGTAGTTGCTTCGATATTTATCAAATAGTAAATCTGTATATCTACATGCAATGATGAAAATACAACAAAAACAAATTCACCACAGTATAAAACTCGTATAAGGCAGATATATTTATGCTATTCCAGATCGAAAAAGGTAACTACACATTATATGCTATTTGGATTCATTATCTTGGTATAAACATTTTGACATAAAAGCTTATTATACCTACAAACCAGCAAATATTGTTTACAAGGACCATTTTACAGGGGAAATCTTCTTTGAAAATATTTGGGCAAAAATAGTTTTTGTACATATTCTTTTTATGTTTTTACATCAGTAACTTGCGTTCTGATATTAATGCAATGTCTTCGTATGAATTTCTATTTGCATTTAATCACTGGTTAGCGCTTTGAGAACGTATTGATCTAACTGATATAAACACAAACATTATTCTTATTTATTTCATTAAATATACTTGAAATTATGTCAACTAAATTATAGAAAATGCAATGTTATGAAACATTACTATCTTTTCATTGCACATTACAAAAACAAAAAGTTTGTTTGTTGTTAAGCATAAGGCTACACAAAGAGATATCTGTGCAGTGCCCACCGCAGGTATCGAAATCCGAGTTTTAGTGTTATAAGCCCAAAACTTAGTGCTGAGCCACCAGAGTGCCCGAAAGATAAAAAAATATCCTGACACCACTATCTAGATTTACTTTTAACTAACTTTTTAAAAAATATAATATATTACTATCATTATTTTCAATTGAAAACATTCTTGTTTTGTTTGTTGAGTTTACAACAGTTTTTTTTTTTCAATATGTCATACATATAGCGGCATCTATCGGCATCTATTCGGTATTTCGGAAGAGCAATAATTAATTACCCAGTGTGTTTTCTTCACCCCTACACCTCGTAATGGTACAATGTCCACTATTTAAACTTCAATTTATTTTAACTATAACGCAGATATTGACATTAAATTACAAGTCGTTATTTTAATGTATTATATTTCGTTTGGGAACAGCAAAAGTAATCCATAGAAATCACTTGTTAAAAAAAAAAGATTATTTTTTCATTCAATAGTTTGAATGTGAGTAAGTATTATTTCTAATCAACATAGGCACGGGTCTATAAAAATTATGTCGTTGTTTTGATGCGACTGACTTTTAAATAAGATCATCTTCTCCTTGTAGCTGACTTGTTTGGTATAATTATCTTTTATTAGTGTTTGTATTAAGTTGGTCTAAATAAGTTTATTGATGAACAATTTTCGTTAACGATATTATTTCATTTACTCGGATATTTAATCGTGATTAATGTACTGAATTTAAAATATAATTTTTTAAGGAGACACATACAATTCTCGATTTGATAATTCCGCTGAAGTTCGTAGAATATCTTGAAATCTGATTTACTGCAATCTGTTAGTACTATTTAGTGCAAAGTTTTTGCAGTAGGCGTTTTATTACATGAATAAATGATACAATTTCGTTCCATATTATATACAACTGACGTCTTAGTTCTTATCAGGATATGTCATAATGAGAAACCTTTATCTAAACATCCTTAAATGACAATTTATTTCAAATAACAAGATTGTCTTTTGCCAAGACCAGCACGTTTACTACGTGATTTTGTTGTAAATCAGTTTGTCACTTATTTGATAAGTTTACTGGCGAATGAAAAGGTCAACTTGTTATTGAAAATAAATTTGTATGTAACCATATTGTTACAAAAGGTCACTCACTAACAGTGCGATAAATTATCAATTATGAATCCATAACAATTATCTTGGATTCGTACACAAACGTTTAGCCCATGTATTTTGTAATTCTTGACCTCCAACAGCGATGCTAGGTTTAAAAGCGATGGGTGTGAAGGACAAATTTATCTTGTGAACGGTTGAATCCTTGCAGCATTTCAAGACTTGAGATAAATCAAAAGCCTCTATGTATTATTTAACGTCCCACACGTGCTAGAACAAAAGTTTATATCGAGCAGAAAATACCATGTCGGACGCCATCCTAGTTCAGTACTACCTGGGGTCATTGTTAGATAAGTGTGAATCAGGACACCCAAAAGGTCTAATTATGTTTAAACTGTTTGTAATCTTCGGCTAATTACATCTTAAAAGTGCAGGCTCGTTGACCAAGAAAAGACCATCGGCCGGTTGGGAAACACGATCTGCTTGCTAAACCCTGTTATTTGGACCACTAGGCACTAGACGCAAGCCTAGCCCTGCTGTGCAATAGATAATTGGAAGCGTTTTCTCAAGCCTACCATTAACCGTGTTCACTTCGCTCAAAAACTCTAGTTCTTTCACGCATATCATTTCATCCAATTAATCATTCCTAATCACCGATATCACACCTTCTCTTAACGTGATAATTGGGTTGGCGTTGTTATAAGCTAGATAGCCATAGCCGCCTGTCACCGCCATTACAAGAACTAACTACTATGCTACAACAGAAAAAAAAAGAAGCGCCGTCTGTCGGTCCAGCCTGGTCATCCATCATTGGCTTTTACGCTGCCCATGTCATGCACGTCAAAAACTGCTTGGCTTGTATTTAGTTATGAATTTACCGATTGGACAAGGTTAGAGTCTGATTATTTATGAAATACATTCACTCTTATATTTACGTATCTGCAAAAATATGTTTGCTTTTATTATATATATTAGTTCTGGAAAGGCAAAGGAACCATTCGTAAACTTTTTGGTTTCTCACTAGAAATGATCCCCACCACCCTAGTGGCACATTTGCAAGTCTGCGAATTTATAACGCTAAAAACCTGGTTCGATACCCGTGGTGAACACAACACAGATAGCCATTACGTTTAATGAAGCAGCCTGAATAATGATTACCGTTACTTGCGACACGAATCATCATAATAACAAGAGTTTTAATTTGTATTTTCTAAATGTAACAAATGTATATATTAGATGTAAACATTAGCCACATGGTAAAATAACATAATTCGGAAAAATCTATATGCGTGTCAGGTGAATTACAACTTTAAAACCTGAAATATTGTTGTTGTTTTTTTTATAAATTCTTATTAGACTTAAAGATGCACTGTACTCCTAACAACAGTCGAACAGTAATATTATAATATAAAATTAAAATCACTCTGAAATACGTCATCTATTCTACGTTAGTTGTTAATTACTGTATTATCTACAAGTTCGTTATATCACTAGGCGATACCAAATTAGAGTCCGATTCTGAAATTATTTAAGAAATACTTCGTTCTTTTATTTTAGTGATTGCAAAAATGTTTGTGCTTTTATTATGAATATTATTATTGATGACGACGAAGGAAAAATTAGTAAACGTTTTGGTTTTTCACTCCAATGACGATTACACTTTGTTTAATTACACTCTGAATCGTTACTGAAATCCATCATCTGTTATGCGTTATTTGTTATTTATTATATTATATATTATTTATTATATTATATATAATATAACCTGAAAAGATCGGTACCACTCACGGGCCATGAGAGTCGAGCGCCATTTTGTCGGAGGTGTAAATGTAGGAAGAACATCACATAATTGTTGTGTATTTGAGTGCTCAAACGTATCTAAAAATGTAAATAAATCGGTTTCTTTTCATAAGCATATAAGTGTTGACAATTTGGCATTTGTATTAAGTATTTCCTACTAGATTTCCATCACAAGACAAACCTTTATTAAAAAATTGGTTGATTATTATACGTAGAAAGGATTGAACTCCAATCAGATATTCACGAATCTGCAGCGTGCATTTCACTGCATAAAGTTTTTCAGGTATTTAATGTATAATAAGTTCAGGCATTTTTTTCAACTATCGAAACTATTGTAAATCTTAACACGCCATCCTTTTTTTTCAAGTTATATAAGTAATAATTTCTACCAAATGCACAGTGTTTGGAGACAACTTTTCATTGGTAAAATAGCAATGATTAAGTTATGTATTAATTATTCTCCTCAGTATCTCGTTAAGAAATAACTGAAAACAGTATATAAGGAATGGAATGATGAGCCGGTACAAATATATTAAGTAATACATAGTTTCAAACTTTTTATAGTGTCAATTATGTCCTAAAATATATATATTTTAATATGTATGTCCAGATGTAACTTTACGATACTTGAAAAATGATGTTGTGTCATAAACATTTCCTTTATTTAATTCTCATCTGTAAAGTGAAAATCGAAGATGAAGTCTTCAGTGAAAAGGAAATTAGAACGACCTCGGCTTGAAGTGTTATACTATATTTGTTTTTACTGAAAATGTAATGGTTAGCGTGAAACCTTGACTGATGGACCACTTTAAGTGCAAAATTCATCACTTCCAAATTTGCAAAATTTTATTAAGTCATCTCCAGTAACTATATCTATATTTAAGTGTGTTTGAGGTTTTAATTTGTGCTGTACATCTGGCTCATTCCTACTATAAGTACTACTGTACTTATGACAAAGAGTAAACAGGTGGTAGACTTTTCCTTAAAACTAACAGGTTCCCTGCTTCTCCGAATATTACTATTCAACATTGTAAATATACATGACGTTGTTCAGACATCTTGTCTTTAGGCCTATAGTATATATATATATATACACACACATATATATATATAATTACAAATTAACAGTAGTGTGTGAAAATCCTGGAAGTT
>NW_013667673.1:28322-38497 GCF_000517525.1 Limulus polyphemus
GTCTCGTATGCATTATGTGCCTTTACTTTTGTATAAAGACGATATATACGGCAAGGTGGCGATAGCACAAACATGGACAGCTTACTTACTGTCAATGGCTAGTAGTCTCTCCAATTAATATGTATAAATTAACAATTTTATTGCCTCCTGGTGGCCCAGCGGCTTAAAAGCTTATAGCAATAAACTTCTGGCTTCCATCCTCACATAAGATACAAATAATTCATTGTACAACTGTTTGCTTAACCACAAACCAACGTTTTAATTTATTCTTAAATAAATCCAAAATGTATTTATTTTCAAGCAAACCGTTAAAATTGATAAAACTGAACATCAACTTTTGATAAAATCGAGATAAAAAATAAAATGAAGAATATAATTTATCAATAATTTTCGTAATTCAATAGTAAGTTGACAACAGACAAATAAAATAACTGATTATTGGATATTAGCAGTCCTAATAATACAAGGTGATCTCAACTTTGACAAAACGTAAGTTTGTTGAACGGCAAATAAAAAAGTAAAATATACTATGATAAGTTAGAAAGCAGTATTCGATTAATAGAAAACGAACGTGGATTGTTATTACATAATTTCCAGTCCTAATTTATTTTACAACTCAAGTTTTTCATTTGAACTACACATTATGCACATAATGTTTGCACTCTTCATTAACAAATGGTGAATAATGTGCCAACATTTCCATGGTCCTGTCCAGGGCGATCCACAATGTTAAAGCTGTACTCCTAAAGTTTCTGGAGCCATCTTGCTATTTGGCCTTCTGGATTACAAAGACTTAAAAGCAAGATTCGATGCTACATGATCAGTCTGAAGTGTTATGTTTTTTAAATATAGATAATGATGGAAGTGACTAAGGGCTCCAACAACACTTATTAGCTCTTTTCAAATTGTATAATACCTCCTTTCTGTGGCATTCGTTGCTCTTCTGTAGTAGGCAATCACATGTTCTTTTCCGTGTTGCACTTGTGACAAAACAGCCCCAAATGCAAAATCACTGTCATCTGTATCTAAAAATGAGTGGATCTTCCAGAGTTGGGTATGCCAATTCAGGAGTAGTGGCAAATTATTTCTTCATTTCGTTGAATGCTTGTTCACAGTCAGCAGCCTAACAAACATATTTGGCTTTTCAAGTACTTTGTGTAGAGGATGATCTGTGTCAGAGAAATATTTTACAAAATGATGATCATAGTCCAAGAAATCCTCTTACCTCATGCAAGTACTTTGGTGTTGGCCAATTATGGACAGAGCCAGTCTTTGCTGGATGCAGACAATCCTCCTCTGCTGACTATGTTTCCAATGATAGATATAATTCCTGTTGATGGATAATTCACATTTCTTGGATTCACCTTAAGTGTCTTTTTTACCAATCGATCAAGAACCTTCCTTAGCCATTAATAAGCATTATCAAAGACCTTCCCATGCGTTATTATGTCATTCAAGTAGAGGACAATGACGTTTCATCTTAATTCAGACAGACCAGTCTCCATCAGTCGTTGAAATATAGCAGGAGCATTACATAATCGAAATGGTAACACAATTTGCACAATCAATTTCCTGCAGTAAAAGCTGTCTTTTCTCTGCTTGTAGACTTGCACTTGCCAATATCCACTATTAAGATCCAATAGTAAAAACCATTTTAATCCAGATAGAACACCTGAAGCAGAGTCATTTCTTGGCAATAGGTAGGAATCTTCCTTTGTAGCTTCATTCGACGTTTGGTAGTCCATGAAGAACCTTATAGGTTCATTCTTTTATTCACAATTATAATAAGTTGTGCCTAAGGATTAATATTTGGTTCTATCACTTCTTGTCCCTTCATGGTTTCCATCTCTTTAAAAGACTCAACTTGTTGTGCAAGTGGAAGTCGTCTATCTGACTGATGTATTGGAACTATATCCATAGTATCATTATCGTGAGATATTTCACTTGTTTGGCGTCATGAGGTCCAATGGAGAAGATGTTTTGATATTCCATGAGCAAGTTATGTAACCACTGGCACTGATCCAATGTAAGACCTCTAAAGCTCTAGTCATACAACTCTTGTAAGTGAGGTGGTAAGCTCTCCTTATGACGTTTGACTTTGTACATCATTCTTAAAAAGTGACTACATCCAATGTTATTTGTTGTTCGAGTATTACCAGTACAACCTCACATCTTTCAATTTCTCACCCAGATTTGTCTTCAATTTTATAAGAAGAGTCTTCGAGTCTAGCCAGATCAATGTAACAACAAAGAGCTAATCAGACATCGGGAAACATGAAATAGCTGGACTTATGGGACAAAAGTAGTTGCGAATACTCCCATCTGCTCCGAACGAGATAAGAAGTTCACTGTTTAAAGCAACCAGTTCAAGTGGTTGTTGGTGCGAAATCTTGCAGTGCGTTGATCGATACTGGTTCTATAGCTACTGTTACGTCTCCGTTCGTTAGCTAATTTTCCGTAAAAAATTCTTTCCGACGAAACTTTAGCGACACAAGTCCTTTCTTAAATAAAACTGGTTTATTCTTTCTGAATACAACTTTGCGATACACTTAATTTCCACAGTCGCGCTATAACAAACGCTATAATTCACAACGAACGTCTCACGTGTTCAACAATACGTCTCTCTCTCTCTCTGTCCTCAGTTCAATTACACAGCATTACATTACATTGTTGCCGTCACTTCTTGGCCGTCTTATATAAAAGAATACCGTACATCTAGTAACCTCCCGAAAATTCACGAAGCTTCGAGAATATGACGTGTTACTAGGGTCACGTGACCTCCGCTGTCGTAACACTACAATAGCTCAACCCGATATGGTAATGAATGGTGAGAAATTGCCTCCGGAGATTAAGAAAGCAGAAGGATTGATGCGAACAGCGATCGGACAGAAAGTTCCAGAAAGAGGAAAGATAACTTTAGTGTAGGAAACTTCTCTGTGCCTACTGATGTGTGGGTATTTGGCATTAATGAAGAGTTCATATTGGAAAGTGATTTAACACAGAGACATGGATGCAAGGTTAGATTAGTTTCGAACGGATGCACATTCTGTGCCAGGGAACCCCTGTGCACTATATGGCAATTACTACGCCAGAGATTGAACTTCCCGTTACAACAGTGAAAGTAGTCATTGTTCCAATAAGAATTGAAAACATATACCAGGACTTATTAGAAATAAACTTACATCTAGTGAATGGGCCATAATAGATTCTGACACTTCACTATGTCCTGATGGATTAATGGTTTGTAGAACCTTTGTGGGTGTGAAGAATAAAGATGCCATCATTACAGCCATGAAATCAACAAACCGGGGTATTGTCTTCTCAGTGTCTTAATAGCTGTTTATTCCTCACAGGGTCAGCTGTAATGGCGAGGTTTTCTTACAGGGGTATCGAAACCGATTTTTAAGCGTTACAAGCTAACTGACTTACTGCTGAGCCACTCGGCGGCGGTAGGAGCATTGGTAAAAATATATTTCGTTATTTGCTGTCAAGATTTTGATTAATGACAAAGAATCAAAATATTTTATAACAGCTACTGATTAAACTGATTTAGTCGTGACTTGATTTTTCTCTTAATTTCTCGTTCAACTCTTATGAATAGTATGAACATATTGTTGTGCCTCCAGTTCTCGTTTCCATTTTTTATATATTTTTTTTGTCCCACTCTCTGACACCAATTTGTTACGGCTCCAGTCGTTAATTGATTTTCCGTAACTTCGTTCCGACGAAACTTTAGCGACACAAGTCCTTACTTAATAAAACTGGTTTATTCTTTCTGAATATAACTTTACCGATTCACTTATTTTCAACAGTCGCTCTATAACAAACGTTTTAACAACGAACGTTAACTTCAACAATACTTTCTGACTGCAGTTCAGTTACTCACTACCTACACACATTGTCCCGTCACGTTGTGAGCGTCTTATATATATACCAGACTAACATATATCTAGTAAATGCTAGGGCATTCACGAAGGAACAGGATAGTTCTAGAAACGTGGCGTGACACTAGTCACGTGACCTCGCTGACGCAACAATATATTTTTTAATACTAGCTGCATCCGATGTATATACAGCTCAGTGGGTATATTCTACACGAAATGTAAAACGTGAAAGATATTTGTTGCTGTACAAATCCCACGGACGTTGATACAAGTTATAAAAAAAAAAATGAAGTGGCTTATTTGTTGACGTTTTGCACAAAATAGTCTATATTACAATACTGGTTAAAAATAAAGTTAAACTGAAATGAGTCAATGACAAATGTTCTCACTTTTTCCATCAAATATAAATAAAGTGATAATTTGTTGTTTAATTTACAGAAAACAAAACTAAACCTTACGAAACATCCGAAACGAATTATGGGAGTTAAATCACGTGCGTAAATAATCATGGCGGAGGCAGTTAGGTTGAAGCCGTCAAGAAATAAAACGAGAAAGGTGAAATATATTATTAAGCATTTTGAGTAATTATATTGTCTCTGCAACTGAGAACTATCAGTTTTTGTAAAACAAGAAACTTAACAGAAGACTGGTTGCTTAAGTAACTTTAATAGATTCTTAACGCAGAAATGTTTACTTCCAAGTTCCACTCCAGTAGAACTAGATTTAGAAGTAGAACAGTAGAAGAAAACATTTGTTTTTATTTTCTGTGTTAAGAATCTAGGTTCAATTCTTGAGAGTGTTTAACTACCTAAGTTAACAATAAAAAAATGTAACCTTCCTAGTTTTACTGTCTCAGAGCATCTCTCTTGTTTTTCATTAAAATTTCAGTATTCTAACAAGCGTTCTTCAAAAGATAAAATTTAAAAATCTAAGTTCTAAAGTAGTTTTGTAAAGAAGTTATGCATGAGATCTACTGTGTGACAAAACATTATTGAAAATGAATAGGCAAAGTTATAGGTTTAAAATTGAACACAAGCTTTACCTCCAGCAACAAGGAAGTGCTCTTTATATAGTTGGAAAGGTTTCAGAAAAACTATTATGTATTAGTTGTTCAAGTTTAGTTGAAGATTTTTAGCTTGTACACAAAAACATTATGATGTAATTTACTAAATTAATAAATATGGAAATAAAGTGGAATAAAATGGTACCTTGTACCTTGTGAAATAATTTATATATCAAGAGCCTCACAAAAAAATGATGAAAATAACTTGAGCAGACATTTAATATAAGGTAATATTTAAATTGTCTGTAGACTTTACACTTTTCATCAATCCATATTCCAAAAATAACCATAAAATTTTAAGTAATTTCCTTAAATTTTTGTTTAAGGTAAACTCACTCTTAGTATTTTTATACTCGTTTTTGTCATTATATAGCAAATTCTTTTTTTCTCCATCACAGTCTGTGTTAAAGTATACAAAACATAGCACAATTTTTGAATTTTTTAGTGGATTGTTGCTTTTTCCCTCATTTACTTCCTTCCATTTCAAGTATATTTTAGGAAATTATTACAAGCTTGTTATTTTTTGGAAAATTTAGTTATTTTTGCTACATACCTGTCTTTCATTGAATGGACTAGGTTTGTTCCTGTCTTATACTGAACTTGGTTTATAAAACCTTCTGCAGTTTTCAGACGTTTTTTAGAATATTCCCAAAATATATGTTGTAAAGTTTCTCTGGACTAAATCCATGCCTTCTTTCCTTGTCACTGTTCATGTGTAAACCATATATCTTCTTTTCTTTCATATGAAAATGGATTTCCATAATTATCGGCAGTATGAGAAAGTTTTCTCATAATTGTTAATAAGACTTAAATCCTCTTTTAAACCTATTCATTCTACCATTCAGACAGATTACCCATAGAAATATTCTTTTAATTCTTTCTAAACTCGGAATAAGCATCTCTCAAACTTTAAGCCTCTTCTTTAGTCTATCTTGTTCTTTTTTAAAATGTTAATAACTTGCTCTATAATCTAATGGAGCCTTGCTAGTCTTGTACAAGATTTCAGTTAGTTTATAGATTAGCTGGACAATGTTTTTTATTTTTTAGTTGCCAGATGAATCATATTCAGTTATACACAACATGATAAAGTATTATATTACAGAAAAATCTGCAACTTTAATTGAGATAATTAGGAGTGGAAGTAATTGTTATGCTTAGAGCAGAGAATTCATAATAAATATTTATATTCTAAATCTGATGATTAAAACAGACATTATATATCTCTTTATATATATATATATATAATCATAAAAATGATTGACACATGTTACATTTTGCAAACACCATTGAAGCAAATTAATTTTAATATGCATATGTACAGAGATTCCCCCAAACTACTGGAATCTATTTGCAGATTCTATCTGAAAATGTTAAGTGAAATCCTCATATCTTACAGTTGTATAACTTTTTATGATAATATGCATGATTTTCAACATTGATGTTTGCTTATGTTGAGTTTTTTGTTCAAACAGAAACACCATACAAAAAAGGAGAATATGACCATTGACCAGCTATCAGACAAACATGGGGTGAGGCTAATATTTGACTTTTTTTCTGATTGCTGTTGCCTATTTTTATTTTATTCCTGAGTAGTATATAGGAGAATTATACTTGATAAATCTTGTAGTTTATAAAATATAGAGCTCAGAATTTTAGAACTATGTATTATACTTATTAATTAGCATATTTGAGTTGATCACTTGATGTTAGATCATAACATTTCAAATGGTTGTTAATTTTGAGGTAGGTGGTTGGTGTAAAAAAGAAATTATCACAGTTTAAGAAAGATGTACCTGAAATGACATAAGAAAATAGATGAAGCTGTAATTTAAAGTATTTTAAATGAATGTTTAGTATGTTTCAATTTATATATTTCATCATCTTGATGAACTTTGATATTGAATTTTAAATTCTTTAGGCATCAACTTAAAACATATTGTGGTTGAACTATTATTAAGGCATTTTTCTTGCTTTTAAGCTAACATAAGCTACAGATATCACAGTCTGTTCTTACCCTCAAGAACACAAATGTAAAAATAAATCCACATTTATTTTTTAGGAAATTATCAATTTCCTCTGGAACTTTTGTAATGTACTGGTTTGCACTACTGCCGATGGTAACTCATTCCATAAACTAATCACCTTGTTAGAAAAATAAAACTATCTTAACTCAAACCTAGTTTGTTATCCAAATCTTAAACTTGTATTTACATTATATCCCTCAGATAACCTTATAAACTTAATTAGATCACTTCTTATCCTTCTTTTTCAAGAGAAAATAAGTTAAGAGACTGTAACTTCTAACCATAAGATAGTCCTTCCATCTTTGGAATCAGTCTTGTAGCCCTCCTCTGAATCTTCTCTAGTGAATCATTGAAAGGATGACAACAACTGTACACAATATTCCAAGTGATAATTAATTAGTGATTTGTATAATGAAAGATTGACCTCTTTTGATTTTGATTCATTGCCATTATATCTTTACTTTTAGAATTTTGTTCTGCTGATTAAAGATGTTGTGATACTTTATCACACTTTGTAGCTGAAAAGATATCATATTTGCTAGTTTTAACATTATATATGTTGTTGTTTTTTTCATTCCTTTTTTTTAAAGGCTCTATCTGATATGAAGGTTTTCTGTCCATGCTGAAGTTGCTCTTCAGAGTATTATAACAATACTTTTTGTATGGAGAATGTTAGTTTGACCTGGTTTGTATATAAACTGAGGGTTGTTTGGCTGAAATGTTGACTACATGTTTCTTTTCTTTTTTCCCCCCTTTCAGTAATTGTAATCAATTATTTGTGTATGCAGAAAATGACAGTAGATGTATCATGTGTAGTGCATTTAGCTTTCATTAGTTAAACATTTTGTTATCATGTAAACTATTTTATTTTAACAAATTGTAAAATACTTATATTTTTATAATACAGCACAAGTTTAGTGAAATAATTTGTCTTTCCAAAAAAGGTAAAATAAAGAATTTAAAAGCTATTTATGTAAAGCACTATTTTGTCTTAGTTATTACATTTTTTTATAGTGCTAAAAGTTGTATCAAATAGTACTATATCAGAAACAGGGTTTAAATTAAAGCAACTATAGGAAAATATAAATTTTAAACTTGATATTAAATGTATAGACTGTAGTTTGATGAAGTAACCATACATGAAAAAAGATTCATTTGACAAATTTAATACAGTTTGACTTTTGACCAAATATCAGTGATAAATTACACAATTTGCAAATAACTTGCTTGTTTTAATTTCAAACAGGAATTGGAAGGACAAGAAATTTCAAATGTGGGATTCCAAGAGAAAACTTCCCAGCTAACACCAGAATTATCTGAAGTGGAAGTTCCAACTTCAGTAAGTACAGTTCTACTTTCTGATCCTGTAGTTACGGCTGAATATACCAAGACATGTGATATTACTCAAGTAGAAAAGACAAAGTCAGTGTGTGATGAATTTTCTGCACAGGTGCAATCTGCACCTCTGGAAATAGAAATTATAGACAAAATGGTAACATCCACTGAAGCTGCTTTCAGATTATCATCAGAAACAGCCAATGCCCCTGTACCAACAATGTCTAGAGAGATTGAAACAGATTTTGATGTCACTGAAACAGAAGTAAAACCAGAACCACCACTTACGGAAGAAACTACAACAGAACCAGTAGCTAGTATTCATTCTGGTAAAATAGAAGCTCAGCTACCAGTAATTGATTTATCACATCAAGAAGTAACAGCATCATCTCTCGCTGAACTTTCAAAAGAGAGAGAGCCAGAGGAACAAGTTATTGATACTACTCAATCAGAACTAGCAGCAGTGGTTGAACAGACATTAAATGAGATTTTAGTAAAGGTAGAATCTCAGGCTTCAGTTAAGGATACTATTCAGTCAGAACTAACAACAGAAGTTGAGTCACAGTTTTGTGAATCGTCCACTCAAGTGCAGACTCACGTAGAAACAGATGATATTGTACAACCAGTTCAAACATCTGTGAGTAAGTCAAAGGTAGATGTGGAGCTTAAATCTTCAACAATTCAAGATTTAGAACATGCAGCTTACCTAACAGAGAAAAGTTGTGATAAAGTTACATTAAAGAAAGAAATGAGACGGCCAAAAGTCTCCCATCGGTTTTTGTATCCACATCTCACGGAGGAGGTTAAAGAGTTAGAATATATTCGTCCATACACTGAGAGTCAGTTATTATGTTTCTATCAGAACCTTGAGCTACAAAAGAATGATGCCTTCATTGAAGACTTTATACAGGTAAATATTTTACACTTTATAAATATGTTTTTCATCCTTTTAAGATTTAATGTTTACACACAGCTAGTTCACTTTGTGTACAGTGAACAATAAAAATATTGTTAGTGTGCTAACATGAAACAAACGTTTATTATTATAATATATTATTGTTTATATTAAATTTTATATAATATTTCTAAAAATGTAATTTTGCTGTTTTTGTTTAAATACATTTTAATATACAAGGCATCTTGTAGTGTAGTATTTTAAGGTCAAACTGATTTCCCACAGTAGTGACAAGATAGGTCTGCAGAACATCGAGAGATTTGACAATGTAAAACACACAGAAATAAATCTTTATTTAAACTATAAGATAAAGTTAAATAAGTGCACAGGACAGAAGACTGTAAACTTGTCCAAGAACTTATTGAGGAGTTTATGAATAACTAGTTAAATTTAATTATTAATCTTTAGGAGAGTATAACTATTTAAAGAGAGGACTTGAACTTCTCTTATCGAACTGAGGGAGTGATAGAGAGCTAAGAGGTCGTAATATTATATACCACTACCATCTCTTTCTGTCTATATTTATATATATATATACATATAAAGATGAAATGTGTGTTCATTTGCACCCTAACTCCTCCGAGCCTACTGGGCCAATCTCTACCAAAATTTGTATGTAGACACTATGAACTATTGGGAATGTCCTAAGGGGGACAAAATTGAACTTAACCTTATTTCTATTTTGTAAAAAAAAGACTGTTGGTTAATTTCTCCCAGCCTATTGAGTCAATCTCAAACAGTCTTTGGCAGGTTGATACTTTAAGACTATGTTGAATATTCTAAAGGGATTCAAGGTCAAAGTATGAAAGTTGTTGGATTGTTTCTTAAACAACCATGCTTTTCTCATGGTCAGTGAGATGTAAGGTGTTCAAGGGTGGAATAACCTCAAAATCTTTATTTATTGGTAGATGGAA